>NW_018392448.1:0-14590 GCF_900095145.1 Mus pahari | reverse complement strand
GTGTAGCTTCTGCGGTCCACACTCTTGCTAGTGGAGACTGGAGCCTAAGGAACTGGAGCAAAGATGGCTTTCCTTTCGGCTCTGGCCTTGAGATTCCTCCTGGGCAGACACCCCTCCTCTTGCAGAGAAGGTGCCGGGTGACTGGAGCCAGAAACGGGATCTTCCCCAGAAGCTGTGTCACTTCTGCAGGCTGCCCTCTCCCTGGCAGTGCACCAGAGCAAAGATGGCTCTCCTACTGATTCTGGCCTTGAAACTGCTCCTGGGCAGACACCCCTCCTCGGGCAGGAAAGTTGCAGGATGACTGTTCAGGCCTGGAGACTCCTCCTGGGCAGACACCCCTCCTTGGGCGGGAAAGGTGATGGATGACTGGAGCCAGAAATGGAATCTTTCCCAGAAGCTGTGATGCTTCTCCAGGCTGCCCTCTCCCTGGCAGTCCTAAGTTCCATTTATTAGTGAGTTGGGTATTTATTTATTTATTTATTTATTTATTTATTTATTTATTTATTGGCTGACATCCACTTATTAGTGAGTTCATACCATGCATGTCCTTTTGGGTCTGAGTTACCTCACTCAGGAGGAAATTTTCTAGTTCTATCCATTTGCCTGCAAAACTCAGGATATCCTAGTTCTTAATAGTTGAGTAATATTCCATTGTGAAAATAAACCACATTTTCTGTACCATTCTTCTGTCATTGGATATCTGAGTTGTTTCCAGCTTCTACCATAAATAAGGCCACTATGAACATAATGAAACACATGCCCCTGTGACATGGTAGGGCATCCTTTGGGTATGTTCCCAAGAATAGTATAGGTGGGTCTTCAATTTTTTGAGGAACCTCCGATTTCCAGAGTGGTTGTACCAGTTTTACAATCCCACCAGCAATCTAGGAATGTTCCACTTTCTCCACATCCTCTCCAACATGTGTTGTCACTTGTGGCTTTGATCTTAGTCATTCTGATTGGTGTACTGTGGAACTGAAGGGTTATTTTCATTTGCATTTTTCTGATCACTAAGGACTTTGGTGCTTGTCAGCCATTCAGGATTCCTCAGTTGTGAAATCTCGGTTTAATTCTATACTCCATTATTTGATTGGCTTAGTTTTTTGTTTGTTTTTGCTGATTAGCTTCTTGAGTTTTTTTTAAAAATATTTAAGATATTAGCTCTCTATTGAATGTGGGGTTATTTAAGATTTTTTCCCAATCAGTAGGTTGCCAATCTGTATTATTGACTATGTCCTTTGCCTTACAGAAGCTTTCTAGTTTCATGAGGTCCCATTTATCAATTCTTGATCTTAGAGCCTGAGCCATTGGAGTTCTGTTTAGGAAATTTCTCCCTGTGCCAATGAGTTCAAGGCTCTTTCCCACTTTCTCATCTATTAGATTCAGTGTATCTGGTTTTATGTTGAGACCCTTGATCTACTTGGACTTGAGCTTTGTGCAAGGTGACAAATATGAGTCTCTTTTCATTTTTCTACAAACAGCCAGCCAGCTAGACCAGGACCATTTATTGAAGGTACTTTCTTTTTTCCACTGTATATTTTTGGCTTCTTTTCAACGATCAAGTGTCCGTAACATCTCTCTCTCTCTCTCTCTCTCTCTCTCTCTCTCTGTGTGTGTGTGTGTGTGTGTGTGTGTGTGTGTGTGTGTGTGTGTGTGTGTTGTGTGTGTATGTTTGTATGTATGTTGATGGGGGGCAGTGTTTACTTCTATTCCATTGATCAATGTGTCTGACTCTGGACCAATACCATGCAGTTTTTGACACAATCTGTAGTAGAGTTCGAGGTCAGGTGTGGTAATCTCTCCCAAGCTGTTCTTTTACTGGAAAGAATTGTTTTAGCTATTCTGAGTTTTTTGCCTTTCCAGATGAATTTGAGAATTGCTCTTTCCATATCTTTGAAGAATTTTGTTGGGATTTTGATGGGCATTGCACTGAAGCTATAGATTGCCTTTGGTAGGATGGCCATTTTTACTATATTAATACAGCCAATCCATGACTATAGGAGATCTCTCCATTTTTTGAGATCTTCTTTGATTTTTTTTCTTGAGAGACTTGATGTTATTGTCATACAGGTCTTTGACTTGTTTGGTTAGAGTTACCACAAGATATTTTATATTATTTGTGGCTATTGTGAAGGGAGTTATTTCCCTAATTTCTTTCTCAGCCTGTTTATCATTTGTATAAAGGAAAGCTACTGATTTATTTGAGTTAATTTTATATCTGGCCAGTTTGCTGAAGTTGTTATCAGCTGGAGAAGTTCTTTGGTAGAATTTTTGGGGTTGCTTATGTATACTATTATATCATCTGCAAATAGTGATACCTTTATTTCTTCTTTGTCAATTTGTATCCCCTTAATCTCTTTTTGTTGTCTACTGTTCTAGTTAGCACTTCTAGTACTATATTGAATAGATATGGGGAAAGTAGGCATCCTTGTCCTGTGCCTAATTTCAGTGGGATTGCTTCAAGTATATCTCCATTTAATTTAATATTGGTTTTGTTTGCAGTAAATTGCTTTTATTATGTTTGTGTATGGGCCTTGAACTCCTAATTGCTCTAATACTTTTATCATGAAGGGGTATGGCATTTCTGAATCTAAGGAGATGATATGATTTTTTTCTTTGTGTTTGTTTATATTGTGGATTACATTAGTTGATTTTTGTATACTAAACCAACCTTGTGTCCCTGGGATGACGCCTACTTAATTGTGGTAAATGATGGTTTTGATGTGTTCTTGGATTTGGTTTTCAAGAATTTTATTGAGTATTTTTGCATCAATATTCATCAGCAAGATTGGTCTGAAGTTATCTTTTTTTGGTTGGGTCCTTGTGTGGTTTAGGTAGCAGAGTAATTGTGGCTTCAGAGAACGAGTTAGGTAGTGTTCCTGATCTTCCTGTTTTACAAAATAGTTTGAGGAAAATTGGTATCAGGTCTTCTTTGAAAGTGTGGTAGAATTTTGCACTAAATCAATCTGACCTGAGCTTTTTTTGGCTGTTAGTTTTAATGATTTCTTCTATTTCCTTGTGCAATATGGGCTAGTTTTGATAGTATACCTGCTCTTGATTTAACTTTGGTATGTAGTATCTGTCTAGAAAACCATCATTTTCATCTAGATTTTCCAGTTTTGTTGAATATAAGGCTTTTATAGTAGGATCTGATGGTTTTGTTTTTTTGTCGTTTTTTTTTTTTTTTTAATTTCCTCACTTTCTATTGTTATGTCTCCCTTTTCATTTCTGATTTTGTTAATTTGGAAACTGCTTCTCTGCCTTTTAGTTAGTTTGGCTAGGAGTTCATCTATCTTGTTGATTCTCTCAAAGAAACAATTCTGGCTTTGTTGATTCTTTGTATTGTTTCCTTTGTTTCTATTTGATTGTTTTAGGTCCTGAGTTTGACTATTTCTTACTTTCTACTCCCCTTGGGTGTGTTTGCTTCTTTTTGTTCTAGATCTCTCAGGTGCGCTATTAAGTTGTTAGTATAAGATCTTTCCAGTTTCCTTACCAGGGCACTTAGTGTTATGAACTTTCCTCTTAGCACTGTTTTCATTGTGTCCCATAAATTTGGGTATGATGTGTCAACATTTTCAGTAAATTTCAGGAAGTCTTTCATTTCTTTCTTTATTTCTTCCTTGACCAAGTTATCATTGAGCAAATAGTTGTTCTATTTCCATATATATCTGGGCTTTCTGTAGTTTTTGCTGTTCTTGAAGACCAGCATTAGGCCATGGTGATATGATGGGATGCATAGTATTATTTCAATCTTCTTATATCAGTTGAGGGTTGTTTTGTGACCAATTACAAGGTCAGTTTTGGAGAAGGTACCATGAGGTGCTGTGAAGAAGGTGTATTCTTTTGTTTTAGGGTGAAATGATCTGTAGATATCTGTTAAATCCATTTGGTTCCTAGCCTCTCTTAGTTTCACTGTGTCCCTATTTCCTTTCTGTTTCAATGACCTGTCCATTGGTGAGATTTAGGATGTTGAAATCTGCCACCATTATTGTATGGGGATCAATTTGTGTTTTAAGCTTTAGTAAAGATTCTTTTATGAATGTGGGTGTTCTTGCATTTGGGGCATAGATGTTCAGAATTGCAACTTTCTCTTGGTGGAGTTTCCTCTTGATGCATATGAAGTGTCCTTCTTCATAATGCTTGATAGCTTTTGGTTGAAAGTCTATTTTATTGGATGTTAGGATGGCAATTCCTGCTTGTTTCCTGGAATCCTTTGGGTGCAAGATCTTTTTCTATCCTTTTACTCTGAGATGGTGTCTGTCTTTGTAATTGAGATGTGTTTCTTGTATGCAGCAAAATGCTGGAACTTGTTTGCATATCCAGTCTGTTAGTTTATGTCTAAAAAGGTGAGTTGAGTCCATTAATACTGAGAGATATTAAAGAGAGATGAATGTTGGTTCCTGATATCTTTGTTTTTGTAGGTAGCTTGATATGCTTGTGGTTTTCTCCTTTTAACTTCGTTGTGAGATACTTAGCATCTTGTCCCTTCTTTGGTGCAGGTATCTTCCTTGTGTTGGAGTTTTCCTTTTAGGATTATCTGTAGGACTGGATTCTTAAATAAATACTGTTTGAATTTGGTTTTGTCCTGGAATATTTTGGTTTGTCCATCTATGTTGATTTGGAGTTTTCCTGGGTATAGTAGCCTGGGCTGGCATTTGTGTTCCCTTAGAACTCTGCATGACCTCTGACCAGGCTCTTCTGGCTTTCATAGTCTCTGTTGAGAAGTTTGGTATAATTCTGATAGGTCTTCCTTTGTATGTTACTTGGTCCTTTTCCCTTATAGCTTTTTATATTCTTTCTTTGTCCTGAGCATTTAGTGTTTTGATTATCATGTGACAAGAGGATTTTCTTTTCTGGTCCCATTTATTTGGTGTTCTATATGCTTCTTATTCCTTTATTATCATCTCTTTCTTTAGGTTGGGGAAGTTTTCTTCTAGGATTTTGTTGAAGACCTTTTCAGGTCCTCTGAGCTGGAAATCTTCATTCTACTCTACTCTATTCTTAGATTTGGTCTTTTCATTATATCCTTAATTTCCTGGATGCTTTGGGTTAGGAGTTTTTCATGTTTTGCATTTTCTTTGTAAGTTGTTCAATCTCTTCTACAGTATCTTCTACACCTGACATTCTCTCTTCTATCTCTTATATTCTGTTGGTGATACTTACATCTGTAATTCCTGGCATCTTTCCTATGTTTTCCAATTCTAGGTTTGCCTCCATTTGTGTTTTCTTTATTGTTTCTACTTCCACTTGTAGGTCTTGGATCACTTCATTCAATTCCTTCACTTGTTTACCTGTGTTTTCCTGTATTGCTTTCAGTGAGTTAGTGATATCCTTCTTAAAGGACTCTATTATCTTCGTGAGATAGGATTTTATATCTGCTTCCTGATTTTCAGATAAGTTGTTTTATTCAGGACTTGAAGTGGTGGGAGAACTGGGTTCTCTTGATGCCCACATATATTGGCTTCTCTTGCTCATGGTCTTGTGCTTGCCTTTCATCATCATCTGATGATGGGACTGTTGGGCAGGGAGACTGAATGGAGTCTGTCTCTTTTGTCCCTGGCTTGCTTCACATCTCCTGGTAGGTCTGTAGCCTTGGCTATAGCAGACCACCTGTGGGGCCTTCTAACTGGGGGCTCTTCACAGGGGCATAGAAGCTGCAGAACTGTTGCCTTGACTGCAGTAGAACTCCTGGGAGGCCTTCAGACTGTTGGGTCTTCAGTGGAGTAGTCAGGCTGTTGTCTAACTGCTCTGAGTGCAGCTGATCCTCAGTTACTCTGAGTGTAGAGGATCCCCAACTGCTCTGAGTGCAGTGGATCGTCTACTGCTCTGAGTGCAGTGGTGGCTCCTCAACTGCTCTGAGTGCAGTGGGTCCTCTGTGATGGGTCAAGATATGGTGTCTTCACTAGAGCATACCAACTAAGGGTCTGCCCCCACAGAAAGGATGGAGCAGAAGGAGCAGAAGGGACAGAGGGGAAGTGGTATTTGAGAGGTCGGTGGGGAGGTTTTTGGTGGGTGATAAGTCCTGAGTCCACAGGGCTCTGAGCAGCAGCTCTGGCAGTCTAGAGGGAGGCAGTGTTCTTACCAACTACTTTGAGTTTAGCAGGTCCTCTAGCATGGGTCAGGATATGGTATCTTCACTGGAGCAGAGCAGCTAAGAGCCTGCACTAGCAAAAAGTATTGGGCAGAAACACGTATCTATAATTTAAGCACGTGGTACACTTCTGAAAAAGCATTAAATTTTTGTATTGTAAAATCCTAACACTAATGTTTCAGTTTATTGTTGTGACTTTCAGGTTTTCAAAAACATATCCTATAGACTTTCTACAACTTAAAAAGCGATAAATTTTGTACTTCAAATAAAAAGCCAATATTTTTAGCTGAATTTTATTTATGTATTTGTGTATATTGGTGCTTTGTTTGTTTTTATGTACATCATGCCTGGTGGTCATGGAAGCTGGATGAGGTTGTAAGATCCTCTGAAAATGGAATTATGGACAGTTTTGAGCAACTATGTGGGAGATAAAAATCAATTCTGAGTTCTCTAGAAGAGGATCCAGTGCCTTTAACCTTGGAGCCCCTCCATTATTTTCTAATATTTCTACTGTCATAAAAAGGTAATCATTTACATTTAGCAACCAATAAGCTTATCTCATAGTGGTGATCTTACTATAATCACCTAGAATAACATCATTTCAAGTTTACAACAAGTTCAAGCATATAGTGATTATAATGGAACCTGTATTAATTTGTCAATTCAACATGTACAATTAGAAAGAAAAATTAGCCTCATAGGTATTACATTTTTATTTGTGTTGTCCTCAGATCCTCTCAATTAGTTGTGTGAATTCAAGTTTCTATGTGTTATTATATTTTTTCCTGACTTATTTAAAATTTTGTTTTAGAGATTCATGGTTATGAATAAGAAAAATTTTATTATCTAGAAAATGATTAATCTTGTGTTTTTGTAAGTTTTTTAAGGTTTTTATTTCACTTAGATTATTCCAGGCTGATTTTTGTTTTGTTTAGCTTTTCTTGGGGATCTTAAATATTTTTATCTGTTTGAGTTTCAACAACTTATGTGAATTCTTAGGAAGCCTGTTATATTTTATATGTACCTGTGTTAATATATCTAAACACACTTAGTACTTTTAATATATTCTTTCTCTTAATCTTTTATCCTTATCCTTAGGTTTGAGCACTTTGAATATTTTTTATTTAGCTCATTTATGAGTTGATAATATTTAGTCTACTAAACTAAATTTCTTCAATCTATGGCTTCATATCTTTCATGTCTTTTGGAAGTTTTTCAGATATAAACTTGTCATATTTCTCCTCCCTTCTTTTGAGATTATTATACTTATGCTAGCATGATTGACACTCTTCTTCAGATCACCCACATGCTCATCTCCTTTCTCTTCATCTTTGTCCCTTATATTTCTAGCTTATTTAATATATATTGATCTTCATGTTTATTGACTCCTTTTTGTCCAAGCTAGATTTATTATCTCACTTTTCTGTTAATAAGCTTGATTTATAACCTTTCTGCTTTATTCTTTCTTAAAATTTTCATCATTCTGACAAAATTTAAAATGTATTGTTACATTTTATCTCTTTCTTGTAATAAGTGAATGTTTTCCACATTGTCAAAAGCAATGCTAACACATTAAGAATGGGTAGTTTAAGCTATTTGATAATCTCAGTATCTCAATTATAAAAAGGTTTGATTTGGTTATTGCTATGGTAGTCCATTGTTTTTTATATACTTGTCACGTGATTATCAAATGCTAAACATTTTGAATAAGTCAGCCTGGTATATATTATTCATATCTACAATGGATACTTCATTTTACAGTAGATGATTAGTGTAACAGATTGAGTTAATCTAGTCAGGCATTGAGAAGGAATTATTATTGCAGTGATTTTAGGCCAGTGTTGACTTCAGACCTCTTTACTTCTTTCTTATGCTAATGGTGGGTAGTCTTTCTTAATGTCTTTGTACCACTTTTATTTCTGTACTTTTTATCAACTTGCTTATTAGAGAAGATCATTCTCTTCTAGTGGAATGATTTTACTTAATCACTTGATAATCAATCACAGGACTACAGAATAGTTTTTCTTGCTTTGATTTAATGTGAGTCTCAAGTGTGAAGTTCCTGGAGCTTTCTTGTTACTCTACAATTCCATCAATGGTAAAGGACCTTAATACTCTGTCTTTCCCCAATTGTGAATGTTTTTCTTCTTCTGTAATTTCCCAAGATAGAATAAATTTCCACATGTTCTCTAATGTCATGAAGATGGCTTTATGCCATTTCCCGTTTCAAAATAGTTTTTCTTTTTCTTCCTTTTTTCTCTTTTTCCATCTCTATATCCTTCTCCTCTATGACTCTTTTCTTTCCTTTTTATTTTTGTACTAGGGATTGAATGCAAGGTCCATTTATGCTGGGTAAGTCTTTGGTTACAGAACTATCAATCTCTAACCAGCATATCAATGCTATTTTCCAATTGTGTACATAGGCGGACAAATTCCAAAAGTTCTTAGTGTTTTTCTCACATTGGATGTTGAATGTCACAAAGCAAGAAGGTATCTCTGATACCAAGTCTGATCTAAATCTTTCCCATGAGCATCTCCAAAAATGCTTAAGAGTAAGTGGAATTTGCCATTGTGAGGATAGGCATAAGGAATTTATATATAAATCAAGAAAACATTTCATCATCTTTTTAAATGGTTGTTTAGCACCATATGCTCCTTCCTAAATTTTATGGTTTCTTCAAGTGAGTCAGTGCTCACATGCTGTTTTTGTTGTTGTTTTGGTTTTTTATTTTGTTTTCTTTCTTTCTTTCTTTGTTCGTTCATTTTTAAGGAACCCATGTTTTCTCAGAGGATGACTCTTTGATTGTTCTGTGGTCTCAATAAATTTTGTAATTTTTGTAACTCATCTAACTTTTCATAGCTATTGTATTTGTATATCCTAATCCAAAATCTTATAACTGATTTTAAAGATGGAATTTATATTGTTAAATACAATGTTATGAATTGAACATGTTAATGGGTTTGAAGGACTCTTAATCAATGTAAATCCTCCTCATTTTGAACTCCCTTAGTGTTTTCAGACTATAAAGGGAATAGGGGAAGGAGAGATAATTTCACTTGTTAAGCACACAGATTATTCTTCCTGGCAACCTTTGTAAAAATCTGAGCACCTGCATTGCTGCTCATTTCTCTGTAACTCCAGTGCCAAGAAGAATCTGATGCTTTCTTCTCACATCTACAGGGACCAGTCACAAATATGGTGCAAAGATATACATTCAGGCAGAATAGCCGTAAGCATAAAATAATAAACAGTTTTTTAAATACAACAATAACAGAAAATATTGATCCCCTGAAGAAATTTTTGAAGCCATTTCACATATAGGATTGGCCACTAGTATCACTAAGTCAGCATGGGAGTAATGAGATGATTCTTTTAAATGGTAGTATGAGATATAATGTTTAAATAAAGTATAAATGTCATTATAAATTTTAAATTCTTTATGAATATAAAATAGCTTTAAGTGATGTTCTGCCATACAAAAAATTGAAATAATTATTTAATAGCATTAAACTTGTTTTACTTTAATTGTCATCATTTAATTTCATGTGTTCAATTTTTGTGTGTTAAAATAAATTATAGGTGAGTTCTTCTGTCAGATGCTAATGTAATTTCAGCCAATTCTTAGCTGAGCCTTAAATAATTCAAACAAATTGAATTTACAAAATATGGATAGTTTCATTGTTAAAATAACTTAATTTTCAGCTCTAAAATTATCACTCCTGTTCCCACTGTCTCACATTTTCATTCTAATAGTAACACAGTTCATAAGAAAACAAAGAAACAAGACTTGGAAAAAGTTGACTAGTCTTTTAAAAATGTTTTATTATATGTAATTATTATTTTGTATATGAATGTGTGTGTTGGCATGGCAGAAAGAGGACTACAATGTGCTCAGTAAATATCTGTAACTCCAGATATTTGTTGTGTTTTCTATGGCCACCATTGCACTGAGTACACAAAGAAACAATTTTGGGAGGTAAGTAGTTCTTAAATATCAAAAAATATTAAATATAAATTCATAATAATTGATTTGGAAGACCATAAAAAAGAAAATCAATAAGTTCTGATATAAATATAGGTTCAATTCAATTTTTATTTAATGTTCTATTAATAAAAAAACAAAGCCACAAAATCCAATTGACAGAAGTCTAAATGACATGAATAATGCTAAGAAAAGGAAAGGTCAAGGCCTGGCCCCCAAATGGGTTACTTCCTCTAGAACGTCTCACCAGTGACTTCACAAAGATCCCAAAATATTAGAGATGATTGTCAGAGCTCTTAGTTATTTTTCAGATTTCAACAATATGACACTATTACTGAAGATAACAATGACCAAGCCTGCTCAGTCAGCCAACACACACTAGAAGGGAATGAGGGTTAAAGAAAAAAAGAGACAACTAGACACTATAGCATGACTCCAGCAAGTGCTGATACAACTTTAATTTTTCCCAGTCTTCTTTAATATATTTCTAAGTACATGCAAGGAATATAGTCAGTTATAAAGCATAAACAAAGTAGTCAAAGAATAAACAATACATAAACAAAGTAGTCAAGGAACAAACAAAGCATAGTCAAAACTTCCATTGTCTCTGTATCGAGGGGCTTATCAAGATGATCAAGATACAAACAACATATTCCTCAGCTATATTTATCTTGAGCCTACTTCCTTGTCCTAGTCCAATGTAGATATTCTTGCCAACATCCTTAAAGAAGTTCCATATGCCAAATAACAGAGTAATAGTAAATGGAGATATCAAGCTTGCCTTTACCTTGGAGCTTCATCCCTAATGAATTGCTTTCATAATACTGGAAGGTGTTATGAATGCTAGTGAAGAAGAAAAATAATCAGTTGTATATAGGTGTGAACTATGTGGATTACAAATGCAGTGAGCCAGACAAAACATAGCCATAAGTGCAATAGTGGCTTGAATATCATGGGAAGATTTATCTACTTTCTGATTGGATTTTAAGCCTTCATAAGTGAAACTTGTAACTGCCACTATTGTCAAGTAAAGAACCTATGATGAAGTAGAAGTTTCTGGATATGTCAGATGATACAGATTCAAGTGGAATTTTGATGATATAGACTCACATGGTAAGGCCTACTCACATGGTATTTTATTTATTATTATTATTATTATTATTGTTGTTGTTGTTGTTAGTTTTTCAAGACAGGGTTTCTCTGTGTAGCCCTGGCTGTCCTGGAACTCACTCTGTAGACCAGGCTGGCCTCAAACTCAGAAATCCACCTGCCACAGCCTCCCAAGTGCTAGGATTAAAGGGATGTGTCACCACTGCCTAGCTCATATGGTATTTTATGAGGCAAGACTCATCGGTGGACAAATGATGTTTCGAGAAAGGATAAATAAGTCTCAAAGGATAGTGATAGCACACTAGCATAGATAGTTTTGCAACACTTTGTTGGTCTTATGTATTTCTTTATATTTATTTTGTTGAGAGAGGCATGGCAGAAAAATTCTCCTGGTATCCAGGCTGGTCCTGGTTGCTCCTACTGACTCATCCCAATGTGGTGGAGGCCTGGTGGTTTCTGCTGGATTTTATGCCACCACTACTGATTCATGTTTGGTATCCTGACTCAACTGAACTAAACTACTGGTATCCTGAAAGAGATTGTAATCACTCCAAGAAATAACTTCAAAACAAATACATGTCTCTTTGTCCTTTTTACCATCTTATCTCCCCTACCTTTGGATAGTGGAATAGAAAGGTGGTCAAAGCATTTGAGAACCCTTTTTAAAATAGGTTTAAAAAATTTTAAGCCTACAAAACTTTGTTTAGAAAGATCATAGACACTAGAAGTGAAAATGCTACTATTATACTAAACTTATTGAGTATATATGTGTATACAACTTTATATATATATATATATATATATATATATATATATATATATATATATATATAAAGCTGTAATCTGATTTTCATCAATTAAATTCTTAAAGGTTAAAAACGTGAAGAATCGATATAAACAATTTATAACTGACCTCACTGAAAACAGAGAGCAAAATATACTCCTTCCAAGAATTTTCTCCAAGAATGTTTATTCTTTTTTTAATACAATTTTCTATTAGATAATTTCTTCATTTACATTCCAAATGCTATCCCAAAAGTCCCTCCCTCCCTGCTCCCCAACCCACCCACTCCTGCTTCCTGGCCCTGGCATTCCCCTATAGTGAGGCATATAATCTTCGCAAACCAAGGCTCTTGCCTCCCATTGATGGCCTACTAGGCCACTCCCTGCAACATATGAACTAGAGACACAAGCTCTGGAGGGTACTGGTTAGTTCATATTGTTGTTCCTCCTCAAGGGTTGCAGACTCCTTCAGATCTGTACTGGCTAGCTTTGTGTCAACTTGACATGGGCTGGAATTATCACTGAGAAAGAAACTTCAGTTGGGGAAATGCCTCCGTGAGATCCAGATGTAAGGCATTTTCTCAATTAGTAATCAAGGTGGGAGGTCCCCTTGCAGATGGTGCCATCTCTGGGCTGGTAGTCTTGGTTCTATAAGAGAGCAGGCTGAGCAAGCCAGGGGAAGTAAGCCAGTAAAGAACATCTCTCCATGGCCTTTGCATCAACTCCTGCTTCCTAACCTGCTTGAGTTCCAGTCCTGACTTCTTTAAGTGATGAACAGAAAGCAGAAATATAAGCTGAATAAACCCTCTCCTCCCCAACTTCCTGCTTGGTCATGAGGTTTTGTCCAGGAATAGAAACCTTGACTAAGACAAGGTCTTGGAGTACTTTCTCTAGCTTGTTTTCCATCCAATAGATGACGGTGAGCATCCACCTTTGTATTTGCCAGGCACTGGCATAGCCTCACAAGAAAGAGCTATATCAGGGTCCGTTCAGCCAAATCTTCCTGGCATATGGAAAAATGTCTGGGTTTGGGTGATTGTATATGGGATGGATTCCCGGGTAGGGGAGTCTCTGGATGGTCCTTTCCTCTGTCTCAGCTCAAACTGTCTCTTTAACTCCTTCCATGGGTATTTTGTTCCCCATTCTAAAAAGGAAAAAAGTATCCACACTTTGGACTTGCTTCTTCTTGAGTTTCATGTGTTTTGCAAATTGTATCTTGGGTATCCTTAGTTTCTGGGCTAAAATTCACTTCTCAGTGAATGCATAGCATGTGTGTTTTTTTGTTACTGGGTTTCATCACTCAGAATAACACCCTCCAGATCCATCCATTTGCCTAAAAATTTCATAAATTCATTTTTTAAATAACTGAGTACTACTCCATTGTGTAAATGTACAACATTTTTTCTGTATCCATTTCTCTGTTGGGGGACATCTGGGTTCTTTCCAGCTTCTGGCTATTATAAATAAGGATGCTATGAACATAGTGGAGCATGTGTCCTTATTACAAGTTGGAACATCTACTGGGCATATGCCCAGGAGAAGTATTGCTGGATCTTCCAGTAGTACTGTGTCCAATTTTCTGAGGAACAGCGAGACTGATTTCCAGAGAGGTTTTACCAGTTTGCCATCCCACCAGCAATGGAGAAGTGTTCCTCTTTCTCCACATCCTCGCCAACATCTGCTGTCACCTGAATTTTTAATCTTACCCATTCTGACTGGTGTGAGGTGGAATCTCAAGGTTATTTTGATTTGCATTTCCCTGATGATTAAGGATGTTGAACATTTGTTCAGGTGCTTCCCAGCCATTCTGTATTCCTCAGTTGAGAATTCTTTGTTTAGCTCTGCACCCCATTTTTAATGAGGTTATTTGATTTTCTGGAGCCCAGCTTCTTAAGTTTTTATATATATTTGATATTAGTCCTCTTTAGGATTTAGTGTTGATAAAGATCTTTTCACAATTTGTTGGTGGCCTTTTTGACTTATTGACATTGTCTTTTGCCTTACAGAAGCTTTGCAATTTTATGAGGTCTCATTTGTCGATTCTCAATCTTATATCACAAGCCATTGGTGTTCTGTTTAGGAATTTATTTTCCCCTATGCCCATAGCTTCTAGGATTTTCCCCACTTTCTCCTCTATAAGTTTCAGTGACCGGTTTTTTTGTGGTTTCCCTTGATCTACTTAGACTTGAGCTTTGTACAGGGCAATAAGATTGGATTAATTTGCATTCTTCTGCATGATAACTGCCAGTTGTGCCATCAACATTTGTTGAAAATGCTATCTTTCTTTCCACTGGATGGTTTTAGCTCCCTTGTCAAAGATCAAGTGACCATAGATGTGTGGGTTCATTTCTAGGACTTCAATTCTATTCCATTGATCTATCTGTCTGCTGCTGTATCAGTGCAATGTAGTTTTTACCACAATTGTTCTGTAGTATAGCTTGAGGTCAGGCATGGTGATTCCACCAGAGGTTCTTTTATTGTTGAGAATAGTTTTTGCTATCCTAGGTTTTTTATTATTCCACATGAATTTGCATAATGCCCTTTCTAACCCAGTGAAGAATTGAGTTGGAATTTTGATGGGGATTGCATTGAATCTGTAGATTGCTTTTGGCAGGATAACCAT
>NW_018392447.1:28710-32866 GCF_900095145.1 Mus pahari | reverse complement strand
AGAATTGCTTTTATAAGTAGGTTCCGGGTGCGGTCACCTGCCGGGGACCAAGGTCCTTGAATGTAGAGGTCATGCCTTTTAAATTTTTATTCTTCAAAACTACCTCCAAGTATGTCCAGTGGACTGAACTTCTGAAAGATGACATCGGAAGAGGTCAAGTAACCCTCAGGATATATAAAGTAACTGCTGCTGCTGCTGGGTCCTACCACTGCTTCTTCAAAGATGACAAATTCTATGAAGAGCATATCACAGAAGTCAAGGTCATAGGTAGGCATGGATTTCTCTGTGCTCTCATGAGTCAAAGCCTGTATAGTATTGAGAAGATGGAAAATTTTTAGTGTTTATCTCTTATTGCATGAATTTAACAAGCTGATCAATATACATTCAAATTTTAATTGTATATAACAGAAGATCAAAAATGAAAATTATTACAGTACAGAAATTAATTCTATATAAGGAAAAACTTTTTTTTTGTATCTAAATATATTGGTAGATTTCAACCTGTCATTAGATTCCTCTTGTTTTTCCTATTCTTTTAAATATTTGTGAAAAAACTTTAGTATTTTTTCCAGGTGAACTGAATTATAAAAGTATGATTCCACTAAAGTTTTTGATGTGTAGGGAGGTGGGGGAAGACATGGTTAGAAGTGATAAGCGAGACATTATCAGAATATATTGTCTAAAAATTTTCAGAGGGGAACACTCTCCTAAAAGCAGGGGGAGGGGTGAGTGTGACTGCCTGTGCTCACACCCAAACCGGGTACTTCCTGAAAGGTGAGCTGGGGCTGTAAGGGAAAAGATGGTGAGAAAGAACAGAAGGCCAAGACAAAATATTCTGATCAAAGCCCTTAAGTTTAATAAAGTTCTGAGCTTATATAGCAGGGGAAGGCCATACCCTACCACCCCATTCTTGGAACCTGTTGTTCAGGTGTGAGTCTGTAGGCAGATCTTCAGGGTGCTATCTCTGAAAAATGTCAAGAGCCTCTCAGCAGGCAGTGGTGACACTTTGAAGAGCAGTAGCAAATGTGTACAATAGAACCGGCTTGGCAAGTCGGAAGGTACCACCCCAGGTGGCCCTGTGCTTAGTGGCAGGGAGATCTGAACCAGCCTGCTTCAAGGCTGAAAGGATGTAACAGAGGGGGATAGGATGGTGGGTTTCCAGAGAGAAAACTAGGAAAGAGGATAACATTTGACATGTAAATAAATAAAATATGCAATAAAAATTTTTCATTAAAATATTCTTTCTTTTTTTGGATGATTGCAAGACAATTTTACCCATTTTCTGCATACTAAAACATCAATTATTTTATAGCTTTTCTTTTTTAAAAAATGTATATTCTTCTTTAACACATTGCCTAGTGTATTAATCTTTTTATTACATATTTTCTTTATTTACATTTAAAATTTTAACTCCTTTCTTTATTTTCCCTCTGACCCACCCCCATTCTATACACCCCCCAACCCCCCACTAACAGATCCACTCATGCTTCCCTGTCCTGAAATTCCCCTACACTGGGGCATCGAACCTTCACAAGACCAAGAACCTCTCCTCTCATTGATGTCCCACAAGGCCATCCTTTTCCACATATGCGGCTGGAGCCATGGGTCCCTCCATGTGTACTCTTTGGTTGGTGATTTAGTCCCTGAGAGCTCTGGGTGTAGTGGTGGGTTCACATTGTTGTTCCTCCTATGGGGCTGCAAACCCCTTCTATTCCTCTGGTCCTTTCTCTAGCTTCTCCATTGGGGACTCTGTGCTCAGTCCAATGGATGACTGTGAGCAACCACTTCTGTATTTGTCAGACACTGGCAAAGCCTCTTAGGAGACAGCTATATCAGACTCCTGTCAGCAAGCACTTGTTGACATCCACAGTAGTGTCTGGGTTTGGTAATTGTATATGGGATGGATCCCAAGTTCGGACAGTCAGTGGATGGCCTTTCCTTCAGTTTCTGCTCCAAATATTGTCTCTGTATCTCCTCCCATGGGGATTTTGATCCCCCTTCTAAGAAGAACTGAAGTATCCACACTGTGGTTTTCCTTCCTCTTGAGCTTCATATGTTCTATGAATTGTATCTTGGGTATTCTGAGCTTCTGGGCTAATAATCACTTATCAGTGAGTGCATACCATGTGTTCTTTTGTGACTGGGTTATTTCTCTCAGGGTGATATTTTCTAATTCCATCTATTTGCCTAAGAATGTCATGAACTCATTGTTTTTAATAGCTGAGCAATACTCCATTGTGTAAATGTGTCACGTTTTCTATATCCATTCCTCTGTTGAAGGACATTTGGGTTCTTTTCAGCCTCTGGCTATTATAAATAAAGTGGAGCATGTGTCCTTATTACATGCTGGAGCATCTTCTGGGTATATGCCAAGAAGTAGTATAGCTGGGTCCTCAGGTGGTACTATGTCCAATATTTGAGGAAATGCCAAACTGATTTCCAGAGTGGTTTTACCAGCTTGCAATCCCACCAGCAATGGAGGAGTGTTCCTCTTTCTCCATATCCTTGCCAGCATCTACTGTTCCCAGATTTTTTTTTTATCTTAGCCAGTCTGACTGGTGTGAGGTGGAATCTCAGGGTTTTTTTGATTTGCATTTTAGGTTATTTGGTTCTCTAGAGTCTAACTCCTTGAGTTCTTTGTATATATTGGATATTAGCCCTCTATTCGTTGTAGGGTTAGTCAAGACCTTTTCTCAATCTCATGGTTTCCATTTTGTCCTATTGATAGACACTTTGCAATTTTATGAGGGCCCATTTGTCAATTCTTGATCTTAGAGCATAAGCTATTGGTGTTTAGGAAATTTTCCCAGTGCCCATGTGTTCAAGGCCTTCCTCCACTGTCTTTTCTACTACATTCAGTGTATCTGGTTTTATGTGGTGGTTCTTGATCTACTTGGACTTGAGATTTGTACAATTATATAAGAATGTATTGATTTGCATTCTTCTACATGCCTACCACCAGTTGAACCAGCACCATTTGTTGAAAATACTGTCTTTTATTCTACTGAATGGTTTTAGCTTCATTGTCAAAGATCAAGTGACCATAAGTGTGTGGGTTCATTTCTGGGTCTTCAATTCTATTCCACTGATCTATCTGCCTGTCTCTGTAGCAATACCATGCAGTTGTTATCACAATTGCTCTGTAGTACAGATTGAGGTCAGGGATGGTGATTACTCCAGAAGTTCATTATTGAGAATATTTTTTGCTATCCTGTTCTTTGTTGTTGTTGTTGTTGTTGTTGTTATTTCAGATGAATTTGGAAATTGTTCTTTCTAACTCTATGAAGAACTGAGTTGGAATTTTGATAGGGATTGCACTGAATCTGTTGAATCTGCAGATTGCTTTTGGCAAGATGTACATTTTTACTATATTAATCCTACTAATCCATCAACATGGAAGATCTTTCCATCTCCTGAGATCTTCAATATCTTTCTTCAGACTTGAAGTTCTTGTCATAGAGATCATTCTCTTGCTTAGAGTCACACAAAGTTATTTTATATTATTTCTGACTATTGTGAAAGCTGTTGGTTCCCTAATTTCTTTCTCATCTTGATTATCCTTTGAGTAGAGGAAGACCACTGATTTCTTAGAGTTAATTTTATATCCAGCTACTTTGCTGAAGTTCTTTATCAGGTTTAGGAGTTCTCTGGTGGAATTTTCTGGTTCACTTAAGTATACTACCATATCATCTGCAATTAGTGATATTTTGGCTCCTTTGCAGTTTGTATCCCTTTGACCTCCTTTGTTGTTTAATTGTTCTAGCTAAGACATTGAGTACTATATTGAATAGGCAGGTAGTGAGTGAAAAACATTCTCTATTCCCTGACTTTAGAGCAATTATTTCAAATTTCTTTCCCTTTAGTTTGATGGTGGCTACTGGTATGCTATATACTGCTTTTACTATGTTTAGGTATTGACCATGAATTCCTGATTGTTCCAAGATTTTTATTATGAAGGGGTATTGGATTTTGTAAAATGCTTTAGCATCAAGTGAAATGATCATTTTTTTTTTTCCCTTTGAGTTTGTTTATACAGTGTATTACATTGATGGATTTCCTTAAATTGAACCATCCCTGCATTGCTAGGATGAAGCCTACTTGATCAACCTGAATGATCGTTATGATGTGTTCTTGAATTCTTTTTTTTTTTTTTTTT
>NW_018392447.1:22266-28115 GCF_900095145.1 Mus pahari | reverse complement strand
TATCTCCCAGCCTCCAGATTAGGTTCACTGGTGAGCCTTCCAATTCTGGATTGTAGTTCATTTCAAATATAGTCAAGTTGACAACCAGGAATAGCCATTACACCCTCCTTATCTTTTTTGATAAATTTAAGTTGTATGTCAATTTTATTCGATATTAAAATGACTACTGCAGCTTGTTTATTGGAACCATTTGCTTGGAAAATTGTTTACCAGCCTTTTACTCTGAGGTAGTATCTGTTTTTGTCACTGAGGTTGGTTTCTTGTATGCAGCAAATTGTGGGTCCTGTTTACAAAACCAGTCTGTTAGTCTATGTCTTTTTATTGAGGAATTGATTCCATTGATATTCAGAGATATTAAGGACAAGTGATATTTGCTTCCTGTTATTTTTGTTGTTAGAGGTGGAATTATGTTTATGTCACTATTTTATTTTATTTTATTTTATTTTGTTAAAAGAAGATTATTTTCTTGTTATTGCTAGGGTGCATTTTCCATCTTTGTATTGGAGTTTTCCATTTATTATCCTTTGATGGGCTGGATTTGTGGAAACATATTGTGTAAATTTGGTTTTGTCATGAAATACCTTGTTTTCTCCCTCTATGGTTATTGAGAGTTTGCTGGATATAGTAGCCTGAGCTGGCATTTGTGTTCTCTTAGGGTCTGTATGACATCTGCCCAGAATTTTCTAGCTTTTGTTGTCTCTGGTGAGAATCTGGTGTAATTATGATAGGTCTGTGCTTATATGTTACTTGTTCTTCTCCCCTTTTAATATTCTTTGTTTTGTATATTTGGTATTTTAATTATTTTGTACCATTAGGAATTTCATTTTTGGTCTTACATATTTGGAGTTCTACAGGCTTATTGTATATTCATGGGCATTTCTTTCTTTAGGTTAGGGAAGTTTTCTTCTATAATTTTGTTGAAGATATTTTCTGGCCCTTTAAGTTGTCAATCTTCACTTTCTTCTATACCTCTTATCCTTAGGACTGGTCTTCTCATTGTGTCCTGGATTTCCTGGATGTTTTGGGTTCAGAGATTTTTGCATTTTGCATTTTCTTTGACTGTTGTGTCAGTGTTTCCTATGGCATCTTCTGCTCCTGAGAGTCTTCTACTCTTGTATTCTGGTGGTGATGCTTCTGTCTATGGCTCATGATCTCTATCCTAGGTTTTCTAACTCTAGTGTTATCTCCCTTTGTGGTTTCTTTATTGTTTATACTTCCATTTTTAGATCCTGGATGGTTTTGATAAATTCCTTCACCTGTTTGGTTGTGTTTTTCTGTAATCTTTAAGGGATTTTTGTGTTTCCTATTTAAGGACTTCTACCTGTTTACTTGTGTTCTCCTATATTTCTTTAAGGGAGTTATTTATGTCCTTATTAAAATCCTCTATTGTTGTGGTAAGTCTCCCAATTAAGCCTGGCAATGAAAACACAACTCAGTTATCATGAATATATGCTCTGTGCCTAAATTGGGCAGATCTACCATTACACTACCATCTTCCACAGCCTATGAGACACCTTAGAACTTGCAGTTTCTCCAGGTCATGTGCTTCTGCTCTGCTTTTCTCCTTCCTCCTCCTCTGTGTCCTCTCCCTAATCCATTATCCCCTTCTTCTCTCCCCAGCCCAGTCCCACCTTCTGCTTCACCTTCCCTTTTATCTGCCCATTCATCAGCTCTCCTTTATTTTACAAATTAAGGTGGGAAGCAGGTTTATAGGAAATCACCTGATTGCTGACTCAACTAAACTTAGCCCCAGGTCTATCCAGGACACTGTATCATCATCATGAGATGTGATTTTTAAATCAGTCTTGCATTTCTGGTGTGTTGGGGTATCCAGGACTTTTTGTGGTGGGAGAACTGGGTTCTGATATTGCCAAGTTGCCTTGGTTTCTGTTGGTAGGTTTTCTTTTTCTGACTTTTCACCATCTGGTTATCTCTGGTGTTATTTGGTCTTATTGTCTCTGGCTGGAACTTGTCCTTCCTGTGGGCCTGTAAATCTGTGTCACCACTCCTTTGAGACCAGCTCTCCTTTGGCAGGACCTGTTTATTTGATTTTTGTTTTTGTTTTCTGTCCAAATCAATTCACTGACTACTCCTCATTCCCTAATTCATCCTAAACCTTAAAAGTTTTAGTTGCATTTTTCACTATCCTCAGTTATAATGCTATATATGAAGTATAGACAACTGTATGTAATTTATATTTCTTTACTTGCTCTGAAATAATCTAAAGAAAAAATGAAATGAAGGGTTTAAAGGAATCTGAACAAATCCATATTCTAGACCTAAATGTTTAATATTTATTGGTTGTCATGTAACACTGAACCCTGTAGTATAAGCCAAAGATACAGTGTAGTCCATTGCCATTTTTAGTAGTGATAGGTATCAAAAAGCTACTATCTTAGCATAGATATAAAATATTTTTATAGACATTTTACTGGACAGATCAGTTTTTAATACAGTGCCTTAAATCTCCATAAATCATTTCATTGCCAAAATATTAGACAAGAATTTTCTCAGAAATTATCTGAATGTTTTCAGACATGTTCATTTTTATCTAAATAAATATACTTCTCATAGTATTAATATATTACTTATTTTACATTAAACAGATTTTATAAAATTATGAACAAGTAAAATACATATAATTTCAACTGAAGTTACTCCACTGTGTTTAAAATGAAACTCACTTTTTATAATCGGTTTACAGGTACTCAAAAGTAACTAGTGACAATCAATGCTAAAACAAAAACATTAAGTTAAAATTTCTATGAGGTTTACATATTTATTTCTGTTTAGTATAATCCAAAATCAAAGCTCCATTTCAATTACTTAGTAAATACCAAAATTATTTTAAATAAGTGAGTAAACAAGGGAAATAGGTCTTTTCTTCACTGACATAAATTTGAACATGATGCTAACTATGTATTCTATCCTTCCCCTGTAGCTTTTTTGATTTTCATGAGCTTCTTATGGCAATGAGATTCCTGCAAGGTTTTGATTATTAATGTATCTTTTGAAACTGGGATCAAAATTAAAAATAGCTTTTATTGTTCTATCATGCCATCTCCCATGTATACCTAAAATAGTATTTTCCTGTTTTGTTTTCAACCAGCAACAAGCTCAGACATACAGATTCTTATGCATGCCCCAACCATCAAAGGTGTGATATTGGAGTGTCATTCAGGAGGTTGGATCCCAGAGCCTCACATGGAATGGAGAGACAGCAAAGGACAGCTCATTCCAGCTACATTAAAATCCTATTCACAAGATGAAAACAAAATTTTGACCATCAAAATGTTCCTTTTTATTGAAGCCAACTCTGACCGGAATGTCACTTGCTACATTCAAAACCCTGTAACTCACCAAGAAGAAAGCATATGTTTTCTTCTACCAGGTAAAGTGTGTGTGTGTGTGTGTGTGTGTGTGTATGTTTTCTTCAGTAAAACCATTGTCACAGATGCTTATTATTCTATTTTTCCTTGACTTGGTTTCTAGGACTTGTTTTCTCCTAGCCTTATTCATCACTTAGTGTGGCATCTCTTAATTTCCAGGATGTATTTATTTTATCACTCTGTATTCTTGACTATTATAGTTTCTATTTCTGTCACTATAAGAAAATATTAACAATCATAAATAAGTTGGGGTTGGGAGAAGAATCTATTTGGATTATTCTGCTAAATCATAGTTCATACAAAGGGAAACCAGAACAGGAGCTCAAAGTAGGAATTTCGAGACAGAAATGAAATAGAAACCACAGTGGAACACTGCTCACTGGCTTTTTTGCCCTTGTTTTCACAGCTTGATTTCTTAGACAACACAGTAATGTCTGCCCAAGGATGGCACTAGGCACTTCCAGTAGGATTTACCATTAACTAAGAAATGGAGACAGGCCAATCTGATGAAGGCAGGTACTCAATTAGGGTTTCTTCTTTCCAGATGACTCCAGTTATTTCCAAGTTAACAAAATAAATTGGTATATTGATATTGAAGTTTCTAAGGCACAGCCTTTGATATCTTACTCTCTTCTGGTTTCCTTTTATCTCATTGCTTTAAATACTACTAGAACTGCCAGACTTCCTAATGTTAAACCTCCTCTCACTTCTGCTTTCATCTGAAAAGTCAAACCAAAAGTGTAATAAATATCATAAAATATTGTATTAAAAACTAAATTCATAGCTGGGCGTGGTGGCGCACGCCTTTAATCCCAGTACTTGGGAGGCAGAGGCAGGAAGATTTCTGAGTTTGAGGCCAGCCTGGTCTGCAGGGTGAGTTCCAGGACAGCCAGAACTACACAGAGAAACCCTGTCTTGAAAACACACACACACACACACACACACACACACACACGCACACGCACACGCACACGCACACGCACACGCACACACACACACACACACAAAACAAAACAAAACAAAACAAAACAAAACAAAACACATTTTACCTGGTAGAACAATACATATGCTTTCTTCTTGGTGAGTTACAGGCTCTTGAATATAGCAAGTGATATTCTGGTCAGAGTTGGTTTCAATAAAAAGGAACATTTTGATGGTCTAAATTTTGTTTTCATCTTGTGAACAAAACAAAAACAAAAACAAACAAACAAACAAACCCCTAAATTCATGGTTAATCCCATGCATGCTTAATTTACTACTGTGAAGTGGAATTTCACATTTTCAGTTTTTCAGAACCAAATCATTACCTTGACTTCTGTTTTATATCATATTCACATTTTATTATTCATTTTATAGTATTTATTTACAGAATAATGCTGCTTGCTTTTTCTTAAAATATATCCACAGAGTTGTCTGAGTCAGGTAATAATGATGTCAGTTTAATCACATATTCTAAAAAGAAAAGCAGTAATCAAACCTAATTATAAAACTAGAAAAAATGAGGAAGAGAGATAAATTCCTCAGAATAATAATTGGATCCTACAAAATCATCAATTCTCCCCATCTTTTCCTACTTGTCCAAGTCTGAACTATGGCTTATTAACATGAAATAGCACCTTAAATCTCTTTTCATTCTAATATAGTCTATGATAGTATATCTTGAACATAGAGATAGGTTGATTTACTTAAAATATCATCTGTGTTTAGTATCCTGAAATTGCTCTCTATTTACTTATATTTAAACAGCTCCCAATATACAATTCACCTGTTACTTTGGTAACTTTATGTTCTCACCTACTAATGTTGACTTCATAGCCAACCTGAAGCATAGAACCTCCCTGCTTCTACGCACCAGGGTGATCCTGCTTCTTTACCCTTTTAACTATTTCTTTTCTTTTAAGTTTTTAAATCTATTATGCAACTGTAGGATTACATTTTTTACATCTGTGTCCTTTGAGAAAAATAAATCCTTGGTGGTTTTATATACTAACCTACCTAACTGATGTAAATATTAGATAAATTAATTATAATTAATGAAGCAGTACTTTATATTTTGGATTAAATGGAACAAATACAAAAATGGGTTGTAAGTATGCATCTGGTTTCCATCCATGAAAAAACTGTATACCATCTGGAAGAGACTGTTAAAAAGTCTAAAACCACTGATTTAGTAGAAAGATATGTTAGTACATGTGTATATATGCATACCCACCTATGTATATATAATCTAGAGTACATGTATATGTTTCTATAACTATATTAATATAAGTAGGAAAGGGTGAAATATTTGTTAATTTATTTATAACTTAATTGAAAAACAAAGATATATTTTAAGATGCAGAAATATCTTTAAGCATTTGTGAATTTTGTGAATTTTTCTTTCTTTCTTCTTCTTCTTTTTTTTTTTTTTTTTTTTTGACAGGGTTTCTCTTGTAACTTTAGTTAGTACTTTAAGTTCAT
>NW_018392447.1:8763-21425 GCF_900095145.1 Mus pahari | reverse complement strand
CTCGAACTCAGAAATCCACCTGCCTCTGCCTTCCGAGTGCTGGGATTAAAGGCGTGCATCACCACGCACAGCTGGACAGAACTTTTACTAATTCTTGGAAGCCTACATCTGAGCTTTAATGAAGATTTTTATCTTAATATGCTCTAAGAGGGGAAAAGATTGCTTATTTTATCAAATAATCTTATGAGGCAGGATGGATGGGAACAAATGAGGAAGGTGACCTCTCTACATACCCATATAGCAGCTTCATTCCAAATTCTACCTGGCTTATTTTTACTCAGGTCATGTCCTTCTCTTAGCCCAAGTCACTATAACTACTTCACCATTCTTGCCTATGCCTAGTATGCCACCTAGTAGTCTCTTAAATGGTAACATGCGTAAGATAAGCCAACATTTTTAACTAGGTATGTCCATCTCAAGCTCTCAGTGGTAAGAGTTGTGACTCATTGTTTTCGGTCAACTGTTTTCATGGAAAACTGGATAAATATTCTGAGTACATTAACATTTGTGCTGATTGTCTTCTACATGACTTACTGTATTAACGAACATCTAATACATGGTAAATATATTTGTTTGGTGGGAAACTTAAGTAGGAGGAAAAGAAGTAGTTAAAGCTAGTCAATCAATTATTGACAAGTCAGTTTTGACAGGAAGTCCTAAAGTCCTGAGTCACATATTATTATATGTCCTACCTTGGCTGGTATAGCTTCTCAAAATGCTGTTTTCTTTTTTTAAAGGGGGGTGTTGCCTTTTTGATAATAAAGTTCACACCACATTTATCTGTGATGATTGCTCCTTAATCACCAGAGAAATGCAAATCAAAACGACCCTGAGATTTTACTTCATATCAGTCAGAATGGATAAGATCAAAAACTCAGTTGGCAGCATTTGCTGATGAAGATGTGGGGAAAGAAGGGCACTCCTCCATTTCTGGTAAGATTGAAAGCTTGAACAACCACTCTGGAAATCAGTCTGTGGTTCATTAGAAAGTTGGATACAGTACTATCTGAGGACCCAGCTGAACAAAAGATGTTCCAACATATAACAAGGACACATGCTTCACTATGCTCACAGCAGGCTTATTTATAATAGTCAGAAGCTGGAAAGATCCTAGATATTCCTCAACAGAGAAATGGATACATAAAATGTGGTACATTTACACAATGAAGTACTACTCAGCTATTAGGCAAATGGAACTAGAAAATATCATCCTGAGTGAGGTAACGCAGTTACAAAAATTTTACTAAGTATATACCAGAATACACACAACTCACAGACCATATGAAACCCAAGAAAAACGAAGACAAAAATATGGATGCTTCAGTCCTACTTAGAAGGAGGAACAAAATAATCAAAGGAGGAAGAACGAGGGGGAAGGAAAAGTGGGTCAGGATCAGATGCAGGAGGTAACAGGGGAGAAGTATAGCTGGTCAAGTATGAACACAGACATGTAGCAGTGAGGGATGGAGAACTAGGTTTAGCCACTAGAAAATCTCATATACTAGGGATCCAAGAGGTTCCCAGCATCAATGGAAATGACATTAGCCGAAATACCCAACAAAGGGGAGATAGAACCTCTAGCGACTATATCCAGTGCTTAGGCACAGCAGCTGATTGAGGGATGGGGCCACCCCCATCTCAGAAATATTAATCCAGAATTGCTTGTGCCTAAAGGAAATACAGGGGAAGAGTGAAGCAGAGACTTAAGGAAAGGGCACCCAAGCCAGGCAGTGGTGGTGCATGACTTTAATCCCAGCAATTGGGAGGAAAAGGCAGGTAGATTTCTGAGTTCGAGGCCAACCTTGTCTACAGAGTGAGTTCCAGGACAGCCAGGGCTACACAGAGAAACCCTGTCTCGAAAACCAAAAAAAAAAAAAAAAGGAAAGGGCATTCAGAGACTGCCCTCATCTAAAGACACCAAACGCAGACACAGTATTGCCGATGCCAAGAAGCACTTGCTGACAGGAGTCTGGTACAGATGTACCCTGAGAGGCTCTGCAAGTGCCTGACCAAGACAGCTGTGGATGCTAGCAGTCATCCATCAGACTGTGCACCGGGACAACAATGGAGGAGTTAAAGAAAGGACTGAGGGAGCTGAAGGAGTTTGAAACCCTATAGGAAGATCAACAATCAACCAACCAGACCCTCCAGAGCTCCCAGGGACTGGAACAGAAACCAAAGAGTACAGATGTATATGTAGCAGAGGATTGCCTCATCAAAGTGAGGATAGACCTTTGGTCCTATGGAGGTTTGATGACCCAGTTTAGGGGAATTCTAGGGTGGTGAGGCAGGAGTGGGTAAGTAAGGGAGTACCCTCATAGAAGCAGGGGGAGAGGTGGTATAGCGAGTTTCCAGAGGGGAAACTGGGAAGGGGGGAAAACATTTGAAAAGTAATTTAATAAAATAACCAATAAAAAAAAATAAAAGACAGAGCCTGCCTTTATCATTCAGGGAATTACACATAGGACCCTACCCCTTCAGGCTGAACTTTTGGTGGATTTTAAGACAGAGATAATCACTATCTTGACTTTTGTGAGTCCACTATGCCCCAGCAGATAATCTGAAACATGTGGCCACACAGACGGTTCTTGTTAAAAAGCAATGGGTTACAAAAGAATGCAAAAAGCACAAATGTGAGAAGGGGACATGTTGTGATGTGAGGGAATGAAAAGTTTGAAAGGGAGGTCCAGCTGCATATGGAGCAGGGGATAGGCTTATCTGGAATCAATGTGAGGAAAGGCCCTTGATCCTGTGAAGGTTCAATGACCCATTGTAGGAGAATGTCAGGGTGGTGAGGTGGGAGTTGGGGGAGCACCCTCATAGGAGCAGGAGAGGATTGGATAGGGAGGTTTTGCAGGGTAAATCTGGAAAATGAACATTTGAAATGTAAATAAATGAAATATACAATTAAAAAAAGAGTATTGGAGGCAAGTAAGCAGAATGTCTTGTAAGCAAGTATGAAATTGTCCAATGACAAATTTCATCAATAAAAGTGGAAAGATGTCTCTACCTTGGGTGAGTACTGTGATCTGTAATAGAAGGAAGGCCATAAAGAATCCAGGTAAACAGGAAGCTGAAGGCTCCATCACCTGAAGAAAATATCACATGTTAAATTGAAAACTTGGTATCAAAATTGGGGCAGTAAAAACCATGACAACACTGAGAGAAGCAAAAGGAGACCATTCTGAAACCTTGCCTTTTGAGAAAATTCCCCTTGCATGGAAAAGTATTAATGACTGGTGCCACTTCCCTGAGGTGATCTCTTCTAGAGTCCTGATTTGTTGTGCACTCAGTTCTGTGCTTTCAGGAGATTAACTTCACTGAAGGAAGTATTATTCATCCTTAAAGAATGAAATCCTGTCATTTTCAGCAAAACAAATAGTACTGGAGGACATTATATTTAGTAAAACAAGTCAGATACAGAAAAACTAATTTCATTGTGCATTTGTGGAACTAAACAATATATACCTAGACAAGTACTTCAGAACAAAATCGAGCTAGATAATTACTTGAGAAGATCAAAGAGTTGCCAGTTCACACCATTCATATATACAACCAGTGTAAATCAGCATATGAAGGGGGTGCTATCTTAATGCAAAACTGAAGTTACAGAATTTAGATATTGGTACAGGTGTAAAGATTTCATTGGTATAAATCTTTATATTTTGATACAAAGTTTGTGTTACTTTTATATAGGCATTGTGCCTATACAACTCAGTTGAGAATGCAAGGCTTTGACCTAGTCCTTCTGTAGTTATTACAGTCTATTTAGGATGATTAAGTAATGCAAGTTAATGACCAGATAGTAAAATCGTGATTATATTAGATTCTGATTTAATTATAATGAATCATTTTTAATATTATACAATTAGAAATAACTAAGCATAGTCTTAGTAATTTCTAATAACTAAGTTTAATAGTTTAACAGTTAAGTTTAGATGGTCTTCAAAAGCATCAGAAATCCACAGAATATGCATTTACAATCATTTTATTATTATTAGATTTTGACTAAGAGACATGTCTGCTCCTGACTGTACCCTCTTCAAAGTTCAAAGAAAATATTGAGCATTATAACCTCCATATAGATTTTCTCCAGTTGTGGCAAGGTAACCACTGGGCAAGAATTGTTCTAATATATCTATAGACAAAAATTACTGTCCACACAAGATGTGGATAGTTGAAAGCTGAGCTTAGCCAATACAAAGTAGGCTAGTCCTTCATAATTCCTGCTTCACTTAAGGTCTGTCAGATAGTTTGGGGCTAGAAGGCTGATGACAATATATTGAGGAACAGGGGACTGTCCAGATAGTCAGTTTCCTCTATAATCTGTTAAATAATCTGTTAAAGTTTTGGAACGTATGTTTTTGTGCTTCCTATGTATTCAGGTTATATTTAATTTGTTCTTGGATATCTGATGGGTTTGAAGACTAGATATAGCTCATAATCAAACTTAAGTTGTTTAGCATTGAGGAAGATAATGTAGATAAGTAAGGTGGTTTTCATATTTTAATGCAAATTAAAATCAAAACATAATGCAGGTATATAATTGTAAACCCTTTCATTTAGGATAGATGCTAGAGTAGTATAGCTAAATTGACAAAATAGATAGACTGGATATTATTGGTATATATCATACCTTATAGTTTATACAACTATATTCAAGTATATCTGATAGAAAGGGCCCTTTATTGGATGAAAATGGGATATGTTGTAGATTTGGTTTAATTCATGCATTATGGGTTTCCAAAATCACAAGAGAATTCTACTTGTGAGATGCTAAGGGTCCCTGACTTCAGCTGGTTCTGATTGGTAATTAAAGTTGCTGGTAGCTAATGGCTGTGCAAGGAGACAGAGGCAGGTCTTTAGAATTCATACACAATGGGACTGAGGAAGAAGCAGAATTGCCATGCCATGAAAGGAATACGATCCAGACTTAAGAGCAGCAGGAAGAGAGGCATACTAATCATGGAGGAGACAGGGAAGAGAGGCCCTAGCCCCTGCTCTGGTTGGATCTAGGGCTGTAAAGATCGAATATAGAATTTAGGAAATAGTAACTCAGAAGTATTAGAGGGGAAATGTCAGCAAAACTGAAATTTAGGAGAGGCCCATCCATTGATCTGTTTAAACATATTAAATACAAGGCTGCATGTATGTGCTTTTCATTTGAGAATCCAGAGAATGGGAGCTGGTAGTAAGGAACTTGCACCATCACTGCTAGGGAGATTAGAGCAGATTAATCACTACAACAACAGATAGATACACAGACAGATAGACAGACATACTGATACATTAGTATCTGCTGCAGTCCCTCTTATGTCATCCAGTATGTAACCTGATAGCAAGAAACAATACTGTCAGTACAGTTCACTCAGAATTATCCTTGTTCCTTGTTTACTCTTAGAAATTTTCATCCATTAACATTAGTCTGTCCTTGTCTATAAACCCCCATTTGTTCATGTTGATTCTCATCTCATCTTTCTCAAAAATCCACTTTACTTATTCTCTTTTTATCATAAGTGTCCTGAGTAAAGTCTGCTCTAACATGGTTTAACAAACATAATTGAATTATTTTTCTATATTAGAAATCTCTACTTGCTCCTATGATGCTAATACTTAATTTAGCAAAACCACAAATAAACACAAAAACTAGTAGATAAAACTAAAAACAGAAATGAGATTTTATTGTAGTAACCATGGAGTACCTCCACTGTGGGTTCCCTTAGCTGAGAAGCCTAACACTATGGACATGGTACCTGAACAGGCCACCTCCTATAGCCAGGCAGGACCTCCAGTGGAAGAATAGGGACCTCATCCACCCAAAATGTTTTCTACCCAAAATTTGTCCTGTCTGAAAAATGCAGGGATGTAGCAGAGACTTAAAGAAAGGCCAACCAGTAACTGGCCAAACTCAAAACCCACCCCATAGCCAAACACTAATCCCTAACTTTACTAATGATACTCTGTTATGATTATAGACAGGTGTCTATCATAACTGCCCTATGAGAGGCTCTGCCATTCACCAGACTAAAATAGAAGCAGATACCCACAGCCAAACATTAGAATGAGGTTGGGGATACTAATAGAGGAGTTGGACTGAATGTCCAGGAGTAGATGGGGACCCCATAGGCAGACAAACATAGTCAACAAACCTGGACCACTGAGAACTCTCAGAATCTGACTCACTAACCAAAGAATGCATATGGACTAGAATGACCTCCTCCCCCATCCTTACCCTGCCTGCATATATCTAGTAGACAGGCAGCTCAGTCTTCATGCTTGCCCTTTCTCACCTCAATGAGAGAGATTGAACCTAATTTGGCAGAGACTTGATATGCCATGGTGTGGAGAAATCTGTGGGTGTCCAACTGTCTCAGAGAAGGGGAGAGAAAGTGGGTAAGAACTTGGTGAGGGAGGGACCGAGAGCTTTTGTGATTAATTAATTAATTTAAAATAGAGCACCCCACAAAATAGTTACAAACAAAAGTAGTAGAGAATAGGTAAGTTTATAATAAAGAAATACGGTAGATACCTTTTCAATCAATCAAAATTTCTAACCAAATATTTTATATACCAATATCTAGTGGGTAAGATAATCATGTTTGATTGTCCAGGCTAAAATAATTATTGTACACCTAATCAAAAAGAAACCAGGCAAACCTAACCTGGTAGGAATATTATGCTTGTTCTATAGTCCTCAAGAGAAAACTTAGAAAATTTCCCAGACTTAAAAAGACTTGAAAGATATACATCATTAGTGCCTTACATAATCCTTGAGATTATTTTTCTATAAAGAACATTGCATGAATAAATTGTAAAACTGGAATGGATTCTCTGTGTAGACAGAAGTTTTTATACTGTTTTTCTGTGAACAGAAATTCTCAAAGAAAAAATCTTCACCTGTGTTAAATATCGACAGAGTTTTGTAGATGTTTAAAATTGGTTAAATTTTCTGTGATTACATGAACCTGGAATGTTGTAGATCCAGAACCAACTATCTTGGACTTCCTTTACCCATCTTAGTAGGCATTTATTACCCAGTCTCTGTTTGATTTGCACTCTAGTGGCTATTATTAAATTCCTTTTTTACAGTGTGTAGAATGAGTTTAGAAAGATGATTGAGTGGCTAACTGCACATACTCTCTTGCAAGTTCAATTATTGAAAATTAAATTCCCGGCACCCAGATCAGACATCTCACAACCTACCTACGTAGATATAAAATAAAATAAAAATGTAATAATATATAAACAGACCCATAGCATCTACCAACCTAAAGGCTTTATCAGATAGCATCTGAGGACTGTAGAACTTTTCTCATATTGCTTATAACCCACTTACTTGATGGTCCCACTAATGTAAGTATCTTGATTTATGGCTTCCTTTGTCCTGTTATTTCATTATACTGTTAACTGTAGTTTCATCTAAATTTGTATTCCAGGGCCATGGCCATTAATATTTGTCTGCAAAATAAATTTTCTCTTATTCTTTGAAAGGGAGTGGTTTTATACTGATACTTAAAGCAATGATGAATGTTTGAATGTTATTTCAAGTTTAACTTTTGAGAAACAGGTGCTGCCACACTAAAAGTAAGAATGTGGTAAACAAGAAGTTTATAGACTGGCAATACCCATGAAACTACAAAAGACTTGAAGAATTAATGAAATGAATTCTGGAAAGTGAGGGAAATTTTTGATGAGTAAAGTCCTGCAGCTGTTTTCACTTCTGATAAAATCGTGGGAAGAGGAGAAAACTATCATAAACAAAAATGAGAACAAAAAGGATAACAGCCCTATGTGGGCTGAGATATTCTAATAATGGCGCCTTTACAATAGTATAGTCTGTGTACATGCCCAGAATGCAAATGAAAGTGGACCGTAGGGACATAAACTTATAATCTCAGTGTTAGGTGTAGGAATGGAAATAGGTGGATCCTAGAGGCTTGCTGGCCAGCCAATCTAGCCAAACCAGTGAACTTGAGGTTCAGTGAGAAACCCTGTCTCCAAAGTAAAATGGAAAGTTATTGAGGTAAATACCTGATGTTGGCCTCTGACCACATACAAACAAGCACAGAGTCACACAAAAACACACAGAAACATACACACACAAACATACATACCCATATATAGACACACAAACATGTACAAACACATAAACACACACATACACACACACACAAGCACACACACTCACACATACACATACACATCAAACAAAATAAATTTAGAATTGAGTACCATAATTAGAACATAAAATTTAAAATATAATTATTAAATATTATTTCAAATATAATGTTATAAATATTGCACCAAAAATATGTATGTAGAAAAATTCTAATAAAATGAGGATAGGATTGACACAATGAAGACTATAAAATGTGGTTTGGAGAAGATAAAAAGCCACATGAATATAAAGCTATAACAATTCATAGATTGGCAAAGCATTATTTGTAAATTTCCTGTTAATTTTTACCTATACATTAAACTTAATCCCAAAATCTAAACAGATTTTTGAAAGGAAGTTGGTATAGTACATATGCAACTTTGTGGGAATGCTCAGGATATTGATTATGGATAATCCATATGGATAATCCATAGCTCCATTCCTAGCTGCTGTGCCTAGACCCCTTGCAACCACCTAAGAACATCCTAACACAATGAACTCTAACTACTAGCAATTTTCCAGAGGAATCACAAAAAGTTTTTATCACTTATAGACACGGCCATGAAGTGGTGAAATCCGTGAAATTTATGTTGATGAATGGCTTTCCCCAATTGACATACATAAGGATAGAATCTGAAGTACAGATTTTATTAAGTAGGTGGAGCACTGACTTGAAGAAAAGACAGTAATAATAATCATAGAAATCAGTCCCAAATGCAAACAGATTTTAGAAGGCACTGAATCACAACTGGATGAGGGTGAGCATGCCTTACATTCATGGAATGATGCAAGTTGGGCTCATTAAACAATTAATCATAAACTTCAGATTCATCTCTGTGTTCTTCCCAAATGCCAAGAGGAAGCATGTGCCCACATGGCTTCAGAAACACTCTTGGACTAATTTCTAGCTGCTCTAAAAATGAAAAGAAAAACATTACAGCTGTTGCTGTTTCAAGAGGAAGCATATGTGACTCCTTCCTATAGCCCTATACCTACCATTCAGATGATATCCTTGTGAAATTAGTAATATCCAGATCAGCAGGCCCCATCCTTACCATGTTCTTCTAGCTGAGGCTGGGTGGTGGCACTCAAGTTTGTTTCTTAATGACTCTTGAGGCTGGGGGCACTCATGGCCCAGAACACCACTTCTGCAGAGTCCCCTATCCCTGAACACTTTGGATCTCTGTATTTCCTGCCTTTGAAAGGTACATAAGGTACCCATGTCCTTCTGAGTCTGAATTGTTGACTCTGGACTTCCAGTATTTAGTGAATTGATACTAGAGGGGGTGGCAGCAAACCCACATGACTACAAACAATCTGTCATCACTTCAGGTACTTCAATGTGTTGGCCAGATTCTTGTGTGTTCCCAGACCAAACCAACTCATGTTCAAATAATTAAATGAAAATACAATTTTATTTAAAGCAATTGAATCTCTGATGGTCACACTAAGTGACAATGAAAACTTACACTGGCTTATGAGAACTTTCATATGGACTAACTTATTACTTAAACTCTGAAATGAATCAAGTTAGACTAAGGTAATAGATGGTCCAGGAAATATGTGACTTTATCTATCAACATGGACAAAATGTCTGATAATAGTCATGTCATGTCATGTCATGTCATGTCATGTCATGTCATGTATCATTAGCGTGATTTGCTACTAGGCAAGAACCCTGAACAATCAAGTGAACTAGGAACTCCATCCTATGGATGTCAATCAACCTTTATTTGGAACAACTCTAGGGTTTGCTCAACAAAGTAGACAAGGTTTCTGATGTCAAAAATTTAAAAAAAATATATGTATTTTTCTCTCCTCTTCCTATGAAGAGATTAATTGCACTGCTTCAATTAGTAAGGACTAACCATCTACAGATCTTCCTCCACTACTTATATTGGATCACTTCTTCCACACAGAAAAGAACAGTTCATCTTCGCTGAGTTAAATAATTAACAAAAACATATCTTATTGAGGAGCATGCTTCTCATGATCTCTTCTTGGGGCACTAGATTACAAATCTGTAGATAAAACGATCACTGCTGATCAAAAGTATGCTATTCTAAGAAACATGTACCTGTTTATAATACCAACGTACATCTATAAGTGGGGTTTGAATGTGTCTTTCTGTAGTTATCAGATTGGTCCAGCACTGGCATCTAGCATCTTAGATTTCTAGTAAGGTAGCAGGTTGAACCTGAAGTAGTATGGTTTAAAAAAATTGGTCCATGTAGGAAAAAAAGAATAAATACTTGTCTTGAAGAGGAACAAGCATCTGTGTATTCCATTTTCTTTCGTGTTTTGATACCCTTAGGAAGAGAAGGCAATGTGTGATCTGAAACTACTTTCATCAGCATCTATTTGTCTCTGAACTAACTATGAAATGCTAAATGTTGATATTTGTGAGCTTTCTTCAAACTGTCCATTAGAAAACTTCCCTTTTTGAACAATACACAGTAGGATCTAATGTAGTAGGAAAATTAGGATTAAAAAGTAATTTTCAGACTTTACCCTACAAATAGAAACCATCACATTGTAAGCAAAGTATTAGATTACTCACCCAAATGTGGTTCAATTAATACAAAAATGTCAGCATGAGCTTGCTCCCTCTGTGTCCTCAGAAACAATGTGGAAGCCAATGTTACTGCAGGAAAAGAAAGGAGTAGGAAGGAACCAAGCTAGCAGCCAGCTCATTTACACTGCATAATTCAAATTAGCAAACCTGAGCCACACCAAGGTAAGTCAGCACTAGAAACAGAAAGCACTTATGAAAGTTAGTCTATAAGTTCTGTTCCTGAATGAAGGAAATCCCCTCTGAATTGCCACACTCTAGCTAATTTACTTATCTTACCTTGTATATGACCTTTTTTTGTGGTAGGTACTTATGAGAACTACCTACTAGGCACACATTTAAGTATGTGAATTGTATCCACCTGGCATAAAACTTATTCATTTTGTACAGCTAACATGTTTATTAGTTATCACTTCATTTCTTCCTTTTTTTAGTTCCTTGCAAATATGGCACACACTCATGATCTACTCTCTACTTTTTATATATAGCAATAAAATGTAACAGGAATAATTAAAGACAATACATGGGGAATACTCCCCAACAAAATGAAAAATTAAAACAAAGTCATTATCTTGAAAGATTCAAGAATAAATAATTGACAAAACAGCCACTTATTAATTATTATTAGGAACACTACCAAAAATATTATACTAGGAACTTATCATGAAAATGCCATGTACAAAGTTATTGTTTTATTTTGTTTTTCACAAAAAGAAAAGATTACCTCTGGGGTAAGAGATTTTAGTTAGTTTGTTTGTTTTTTGTATAGTCTTTTTATTTATTTATTTTTAATTTATTTACATTTCAAGTGTTATCCTCTTATCTGGTTTCCCACCTCTTATAACCCCCCTATCCCCTCCCCCTTCCCCTGCTTCTATGAGGTTGTTCCTCCACCCACCCACCTACTCCTGCCTCCCTGTCCTCTTATAGATCCAGTTATCACAATTTCCTGAAAAACATTCATGCTTTACTTTCCATACAGTACTAGTCCTACAACCCTCATGTTTTCTCATATACAACCAAGTTTCTTTCATAAAATAAGGCATTATTTGTGTCTAACCTATTAAAATCTTCCCAGTGCTTTAACTTATTGTTAGAGTAGTTGTAGTAGTCATAAGTGTAAATCAATAAACCAGTTGCTATACCATATATTGAGAATTAATATACTTTATAATAGTTAATAATTCATAATTACAAAAGCGTAATATCTATCTTGTAAATAAATATTGTTTTACATTTTATATATAATACAATATATTATGCATAAAAATATACAATATATATGAATATTTTTATAAATATAACATAAAATATATGTAATAAGATATAGAATATATGCCATATGATACATGACAGATGACATTTGAAGTATGATATATGATATGTAATATATAATGTTTAATATATGACATATAATGTAATATTTATGATATATATTTGATGTATGTTATATAATGTATGATATATTATATGTTTCATAGCATATGATATGTAATACATGATATATGTGATTTGTTTTATAATATACATTTTATAATATATAGTATACAATGCATAAGATATACAATATAATAGATAATACATGGTATGTTATATATTATATATGATTTGTGATGTGTGGTATATGATATGTGATATGAGATGTATGATACATATATACACACATGCATATATATACTATGTGATATGTGATATATAAAATAGGTAGTATATATAGTATATGATGTATGATATATGTAATATATGATATGTAATGTATCATATATTATATAATTTGTCATGTACAATGTATAACCTATAATGCATACTCTATCATGTATAATGTATAGCATATGTAGTGGCTATTCCTGGTTGTCAACTTGACTATATTTGAAATGAACTACAATCCAGAATTGGAAGGCTCACCAGTGAACCTAATCTGGAGACTGGGAG
>NW_018392447.1:4155-6753 GCF_900095145.1 Mus pahari | reverse complement strand
CAGGAATAGAAACCCTGACTAAGACAGCATATAACATTATATGTGTACTGTGTAATATATAATGTATAATATATAGTACATATAGTGTAATATGTTGTATATAAAATATAATATGCAATACATAACATAAAATATATGAAACATGATATATGATGGGCAATTCATACTCTATAGTATGTAATCTTTAGAGGATGAAGGAAGTATATATTTTAAGAATATATATATGAGTAGTTGAAAGAAAAATTATAATTCATATATCATATAACATATATGCTATATTATATAGAAATATATGGAAATATAATAAACATTATATAAATAGTTAAATACAGTTTTTTAATATATTAACTTCTCTTAGGTGTAGATTGTCACATAAAGTAGAAGACTGGCTTCATTATATCCTATCCTGCCACATTCTCTTTTCTACATACAACAAAATAATTTTGGTACATGTTCAGTGCAGGCTCCACAGTATTATATTTTTTGGCTAAATGCTATTTTCACCCACAGACACACATAGATTTAAAGAGATGCCTATATTTATGGGATTAACATCACTGTCATAGCTTAGATAAAGTGGATATACTTAGAAAATAGGCAGACTCTGACTCCCAGCCATTACAGTGAGAAAGAGTAAAGATTACAAATGGTACAAATTAGATTCCATGGTGAGGATGCAATTTCTCATCAACCATTGAGAATGGGTACTGCATCAGCAGGTACTCACAGGATTCACGTTATACAGTATCTCAGTTCATAATGCAGGCACACCCAAACTGAGGACTTACTCATTTATCTGTTTGTAGTGTGGACAAATATCTTGTGCATGCTCAAGGACTTCCCAGACTAACCAGTAGTTAGGAGACTTCTGATATACACCTTGAAACTCTAAGCCACAGTCCCCATTAGTCCTAGCCCCAAATGATCAGGACCCTGGAAGGCTTGAGACCCAATTCAGCTTTGGCAGTATTTGAAGAAAAAAATCAGAAGAATATTTAAATTTTTAGTCTTGTGAAACTGAAGAGTAGCTGTAACAAAAACTATCGACCAAAGGTTTAGTTTTAAATATATGATTATGACCAAATATTGATATTTTGCTTAAGATTTCAGGTTGGTAATAGTTTCTACTGATGACAACTGAGGCTAAGTTATAGTTTTTCAGCAGTTTGTTTTGCTGTGCATATAAATATTGATCAGTTGTTAGAGCCAAATGGAATTCTTCACTCTCCCTTCTCATCAATCCTACTTGACTAATCACCCTGTGTCTACTTCAAAGTCCATTTGTGTTAGGACAAATATGTATGCCATCTGGAATCTTAAAAGGATTTTCAGCAATTTGGATAGGGATGGAATCTCCATAGCAGCTGACTTTTGATAAATTATTCCCATACAGTTTGAGAAATATACCTAGTGGTATCAACACTCTGCAATGCCTCTTTCCCTTTGGTGACACTATGATTTAGCTACAGTATAAGTGTGTTGCATAGGTGTCTGTGTGCTGGAGGTGGCTGAGGCAGTAGAATTTTATGAGTTGTGGCATGATAGAAGATAATTAGGTAATTCATTGAGCCACACATGGGAAGGTTTGATTCCCATGGAAGTAAGTTGTTGCAAAAAGCAAACTGACCACACCCCAGTCTCAGTACTAGATCTCTCATGAGTCCTCCCTCTATGGTGATGACCTGTCCCATGGAGTCCTTGTCAAAACAGAATAGATAGAGGTGAAGATTGCTGATTCATAATTACCAGCTTCCAAAACTTTGAATTAAATAATTGCCTTACATGATATCTAGATACATACATGTATTCTGCTATATTGACCCCAAAATAGACTAGGAAAGACAGAAAAAGCACAGTGGTATATATGAAGAGGTCAGCAGTATTGGGGGAAATATTCTTCTCCTGGCAACAACACAGGTTTTCTTAAGTAAGCCATTTATTTCTTTACCTGAAATATATAAATTAGTTTACTGTTATGTATTGTTTTAAGAAGTGTACACCACTCTTAAAATAATAACTTGGAAACTATTGCTGTATCAATAGATGGCCAAAGTGGAGTTCACATGAACATTTTGTGCTTTGGGTGTGTCCTTCACATATTAAAGTCTCATATAATTAAACAGTAACTGTATTGAATAGAACCTTAGTAATCTCCAATAAATCATGTGTACTGAGTGTCTAATCATCTGTCACATAACAGTGCTACCTACTGTTTCATTGGCTCAGATTTTGATGACTGTCCTTGGGTATATTACACTGTCCTGACAGTATAAGCTACAGCCAGACACTGTTATAGAGGGAACAGGGTCATCAGGAGTGTTTGTAGATAACAAAAGCAACAGTCATAAAAGTAATGTTGTGCTGACTGAACATGTCAATAACAAAGAAAGCTGATGTTTTTCTTAGCCTGACTTCTAAGAAAGTATATGAGTTACAAAGTGCTAACCCTGTGTCCTGACTTTTTGTTCTAGCACAGGAAAGAAAGAGTAATTAATAACACCCACAGATCAGATGATTTTCTTTTTCTTTATTATTATTATTATTATTTTCTTTATTTACATTTCAAATGCTATCCCGAAAGTTTCCCATACCCCTCCC
>NW_018392447.1:2256-4050 GCF_900095145.1 Mus pahari | reverse complement strand
TCCCCTACCCACCCACTCCCACTACTTGGCCCAGGCCTTGCCTTGACAGAGCAGATGATTTTCAACTTTGTCAGTGCTCTTGAAGGGAATGTACCAGAGAAAGGTTCCCAGAGAAATTAAATCATGATTGCAGCCCATGGTGCCCAAGATAAGGTATGTGGAGGAATAAATAGAACCAACGCATAGCCCAGCTCAGAGAAAATGGGAATTCTGTTCAAAAGTAGGAATTTATAATGAAAAGAAGATATAGAGGACCTAGGAAAGGATCTGGACCAGACTTGGATTGTGCTCTGGTGACTGAGAGGAAAACAGAAGGCATCATTGATAATGTTTCTCTTATAATCTAGATCTTAAATGTTACCCCCAAAGACATAAATGGTAAACATTTGATCACTAACCTGTGATTCTATTGAGAAGTAGTAAAACCTGTAAGACTGGCATCATGTTAATGAAAGTTAGTTATTGAGATCATGCCCTTAGAGAGGATAGTGAGATAACAGGTTACCATTATCTCCCTCCTCCTGCCTCTCACCCATGTCCTCTCCTTTTGTCACTTTCATTCTATTTTATTCCCAATGGTTATAAAGTGATGAGTTTTAGTTAGAATTATACAACACATACACAAATCCCACTGACTGACATACCCAACCTCAACACAGGAACTAAGCCACTAAAACTAACTAATCACAAACAGAAACCTCTGAAACTTTGAATCTTACATCAAGTCTTACATTAAATCTTACATTCTTCTGAGTTAATTTTCTCAAGTTTTGATTTTTTTATAAGCAGAAAGCTATTATATGCCTCCATCCCATGTTTAGATATCCTACCTGATTCTTTCCAATTGCACCCTAGCTCACACTGCCACTTTTCATTGACTGGTAAATCCCTATTTCTGATGAGACCTGGAAGGCAAGAATGGAAAGTGACTCGATAAAATAGAGGATGTCTGAATTTTCCCAGTACTCTTCATACAGATTAACTTTGCTTCTCCAAAGAAGAATTTAGCATGATTACAACTAAGTTTCTTGAACTTTCTAAATCTCCCCTTACTTTTTAATTTAGTGAATTTTAAAATATCACAGTCTCACTGGTTATCATAACAGTTCTCCAAATATGCTGCTTCAGGAAATGTTTAAAAATAATAAAACAATGGACACATGATGAGTTACTAAACATGTGGAGCTATAGCACAAAATTCCAGAGAGTCTCTACTTCCAGAGTCTGAGATGCTTCATTCACATAGCCCAGATTTCTAAGATCTTACAAACTGGCAGATAGATAGGTCCTGTCGTGATTCTGTTTCACAAAGTGATGGATTGACTTTGTAAAGTTACTTACTTTTCATATTTCTGTAGCCAAAACATTACAAGAGGCAACTCAAGGGGCAAAAGGGATTTTCCTTTAGCTCATGGTTAGATACTTTCCATAGTGGCAGTGAAAGCGAGCATGTATTTGGCTCTCCTGATTTTACACATCTTAGAAGAGGAGGAGGCAGAGATGTGGTGGGTTATAAAGCAACCACACTCAGCAAACTTATCTTCTCTCAACTCAGCTGCCACCAGTTGAGAACTAAGGCAAGAGCCTAGAGAAGATGGTTTACATAATACTGTTGAAGCTTAAATTCATCATTTTATTTTTAAATTGGAGCAATCTCAACCAAAACAAGAAAATTTGTAATTTGTCCTTTGGTTTTATTTATATATATATATATATATATATATATATATATATATATACATATACAAGTATTATACATATAAGTATTATATGTATATATATTCACATATAATA
>NW_018392446.1:0-23160 GCF_900095145.1 Mus pahari | reverse complement strand
CATACCTAAAGATAATAAAAGCAATATACAGAAAACCAAGAGCCAAAATCAAAGTAAATGGAGAAAAGCTGGAATTAATCCCACTAAAACAGGGACTAGATATGGCTGCCCAATTTCTCCCTACCTATTCAATATAGTACATGAAGTTCTACCCAGAGCAATTAGATAACAAAAGGAGGTCAAGGAGGTACAAATTGGAAAGGAAGAAGTCAAAATATCACTATTTGCAGATGATATGATAGAATATATAAGTGACCCTAAAAATTCCACCAGAGAACTCCTAAACATGATAAACATCTTCAGTGAAATAGCTGGAAATAAAGTAAACTCAAACAAACCAATGGTCTTTCTCTACACAAAGGATAAACATGCTAAGAAGGAAATTACCCTTCACCATAGTAACAAACAATATAAAATACCTTGGTATGACTCTAACTAAGGAAGTGAAAGATCTGTATGACAAGAACTTCAAGTCTCTGAAGAAAGAAATCAAGAAGATCTCAGATGATGGAAAGATCTCCCATGCTCATGGATAGGCACAATCAATGTTGTAAAAATGGCTATCTTGATGAAAGAAATCTACAGATTCAATGCAATCCCCATCAAAATTCCAACTCAATTCTTCAATGAATAAGAAAGGGCAATTTGCAAATTCATCTGGAATAACAAAAAATCTAAGAAAGCAAACTCTTCTCAATGATAAAAGAACCTCTGGTAGAATCACCATACCTGACCTAAAGCTGTACTACAGAGCAAGTGTGATAAAAAAAAAAAAATGCATGTTACTGGTACAGTGACAGACAGATAGATCAGTGGAATAGAATTGAAGATCCAGAAATGAATCCACCCACCTATAGCCACTTGATCTTTTACAAGGGAGCTAAAACCATCCAGTGGGGGAAAAAAAGACAGCATTTTTGACAAATGGTGCTGGCACAACAGGCTGTTATCATGTAGAAGAATGTGAATTGAACCATTCTAAAGTCCTTGTATTAAGGTCATATCTACATGGATCAAGGAATTCCACATAAAACCAGAGACACTTAAATTTATAGAGAAGAATGTGGGAAAAACCCTTGAAGATATGGGCACAGGGGGAAAATTCCTGAACAGAACATCAATGGCTTGTGCTATAAGATCGAGAATTGACAAATGGTACATCATAGAATTGAAAAGTTTCTGTAAGGCAAAAGACACCGTCAATAAGACAAAGAGGCCACCAAGAGTTTGATAAAGGATCTTTACCAATCCTAAATCAGAAAGTGGACTAATATCCAGTACATATAAGGAACTCAAGAAGTTGGACTCCAGAAAAACAAATAGCCCTATTAAAAGGTGGGGTACAGAGCTGAACAAAGAATTCTCTACTGAGGAATACTGAAAGACTGAGAAGCACCTGAAAAAATGTTCAAAATCATTAATCATCAGGGAAATGCAAATTAAAACAACCCAGAGATTCCACATCACACCAGTCAGAAAGGCTAAGATAAAAAATTCAGGTGACAGCAGATGCTGGAGAGCATATGGAGAAAGAGGATCACTTCTCCGTTGCTCATAGGATTGGAAGCTGGTACAACCACTCTGGAAATTAGTCTGACAGTTCCTCAGAAAATTGGACATAGTACTACCGGAAGGTCCAGCAATTCCTCTCCTTGGCATATACCCAGAAGATGTTCCAACTTATAATAAGGACACATGCTCCACGATGTTCATAGCAGCCTTATTTGTAATAGCCAGAAGTTGGAAAGAATCCAGATGTTCCCTCAACAGAGAAATGGATACAGAAAATGTGGTACATTTACACAATGGTGTACTACTGAGCAATTAAAAACAATGAATTCATGAAATTCTTAGGCAAATGGATGCATGTGTAGGATATCATCCTTAGTGAGGTTATCCAATCACAAAAGAACACACATGGTATGCACTCACTGATAAGTGAATATTANNCCAGAAACTTAGAATATCCAAGATACAATTTGAAAAACACATGAAACTCAAGAAGAAGGAAGACCCAAGTGTGGATACTTCATTCCTCCTTAGAATAGGAAACAAAATACCCATGGAAAGAGTTATAGAGATAAAGTTTGGAGCTAAGTTGGGATGAAAGACCATCCAGAGACTGCCCCACACGGGGATCCATCCCATATACAACCAGCAAACCCAGACACCATTGCATATGCCAGAAAGATTTTGCTGACAGAAACCTGATATAGCTCTCTCTTGTGAGTCTATGCCAATGCATGGCAAATACAGAAGTGGATGCTCACAGTCATCTATTGTATGGAACACAGTACCCCTAGGGAAGGAGCTAGAGAAAGTACCTAAGGAGCTAAAGTCTGCATACCTATAGGAGGAACAAAAGTATGAACTAACCAGTATGCCCCAGATCTGTGTCTCTAGTTGCATATGTAGCAGAAGATGGTCTATTTGGACATCAATGGGAGGAGAGGAACAATACCCAATACACTTTATGAAGCCACAGTTACACTGATACCCAAATCACACAAAGACCCAACAAAGAAAGAGAACTTCAGACCAATTTCCTTCATGAATATTGATGCAAAAATACTCAATGAAATTCTTGTCAACTGAATCAAACAACACATCAAAATGATCATTCACCATAATCAAGTAGGCATCATCACAGGGATGCAGGGATGCTTCAATATATGAAAATCCATCAACATAATCTACTATATAAACAAACTCAAAGGAAAAAACATATTATCATCTTACTAGATGCTGGAAAAGTCTATAATAATAATAATAATAATAATAATAATAATAATAATAATAATAATAATAAAAACACCTTCATGCTTAAAGTATTGCAGAGAATAGGAATTCAATGTCCATACCTAAATATAACTGCAATATACAGCAAACCAATATATAACATCTAACTAAAAGGAGAGAAATTTAAAGCAATTCCACTAAAATCAAGGACAGGACAAGGCTGACCACTCTTACTCTATCTATTCAATATAGTACTTGATGTTCTAGCCAGAGCAATTTGAGAACAGAAGGAGCTCAAAGCGATACAAATTGAAAAGGAGGAAGGCAAGATTTCACTATTTGAAGATAATATGATAGTATACTTAAGTGACCCAAAAATTTCAAGAGAACTCCTGCAGATGATATACAATTTCATCAGAGAGGCTGGATACAAAATTAACTCAAACAAATAAGTATCTTTCCTCTACTCAAAGGATAAACAGAATGAGAAAGAAATTACAGAAAAGACACTCTTTACAATAGTCACAAATACTATGAAATATCTTGGTGTGACTCAAACCAAGCAAGTTTTCACTTACTGTATATTTTATCTGTACGACAAAAATTTCAAGTCTTTGAAGAAAGAGGGAAAGAACTCCCATGCCAATGGATCTGCAGGATTAAAAGTAAAAAATGGCCATCTTATCAAAAGCCATCTACAAATGCAATCCCCATCAAAAATCCAACTCAATTCTTCACAGAAAAAGAAAGAACAATTTATAAATTTCTCTGGAACCACAATAATCCCATTATATATTATATATTATAATATATAATTACTATATATATTATAATATAATATATATTATATTAAAGAACTTCACATCTACGGTCACTTGATCATTGACAAAGGATCCAAAACCATCCAGTGGAAAAACACAGCATTTTTAACAAATGGTGCTGGTTCAACTGGTGCTCAGCATGTAAAAGAATGCAAATAAACCTGTTGTATCTCCATGTACAAATCTAAGTCCATGTGGATCAAGGACCTCCACATAAAACTAGATATGCTGGATCTAATAGAAGAGATAGTGGGAAAGGACCTCAAACACATTGATACAGGGGAAATTTTCCTGACCAGAACACCAATGGCTTGTCCTGTAAAATCAAGAATTGACAAGTGGGAACTCATAAAATGGGAAAGCTTTTGTAAGTTGAAGGATACTTTCAATAGGAAAAAAACAAGAATCCACGGATTGGGAAAAATCTTTACCAAACCTACATCCAACAGAGGACTTACATACAAAATATATAAAGAACTCAAGAAGTTAGACTCCAGAGAACCAAATAACCCTATTAAAGTGGGGTACAGAGCTAAACAAAGAATTCTCAACTGTGGAATCTCAAATAACTTGCAAGCACTTAAAGAAATGTTCAAAACCCTTAATCATCAGGGAAATGCAAATCAAAGCAACCCTGAGATTACACCTTGTACTAGTCAGAATGTCTAAAATCAAAAACTGAGGCGACAACAGGTGCTGGTGATGAGGTGGAGAAAGAACAATAATTCTCTATTGTTGGTGGGATTACAAGCTGGTACAACCACTCTTGAAATCATTCTGGTGGTTCCTCAGAAAATTGAAAATAGTTCTATCTGAGGACACAGATATAACACTCCTGGGCATATACCAAAAACATGCTCCAACATATAAAAAGAACACATGCTCCACTATGTTCGTAGCAGTGTTATTTATAATATTCATAAGCTGGAAACAACCCAGATGTGCATCAACAGAGGAAAGGATACAGAAAATGTAGTATATTTACAGAATGGAATAGTACTCATTTAATATCAAATGAAATTGTCTTCAACTAAAAGTTATAAACAAAAGATAAGAAAGGACACTTCATACACCTCAAAGGAAAAAAAATCTACCAAGATGAACTCTCAGTTCTGAACATCTATTCCCCAAATACAAGGACCCCTATATTTGTAAAAGAAACATTACTAAAGCTCAAGGCACACATTGAACCTCACACAATGATAATGGGAGACTTCAACTCTCCACTATCACCAATAAACAGAATATAGAAACAGAAACTAAAAAAAGGCACAGTGAAACTAACAGAAGTGAAGAGCTAACTGCATTTAACAGATATCTATAGAACATTTCACACTAAAACAAAAGAATATAAGTTCTTCTCAGCACCTCATGGTACCTTCTCCAAAATTGGGCATAAAAAATGAGCCTCAACAAATAAAAGAAGATTGAAATACTCCCATGCACATTATCAAATCACCATGGAATAAGATTGGTCTTCACTAACACAAGTAACAGAAAACCCACACACATGTGGAAGCTGCATAAATCTCTACTGAAAGATAACTTGGTCAGGGAAGAAATAAAGAAAGAATTAAAGGCTTTTTAGAATTTAATGGAAATAAAGGCACAGCTTACCCAAGATTATGGGACACAACTAAAGCAGTGATAAGAGGAAAATTGATAGCTCTGAGTACCTCCATAAAGAAATTGGAAATGGCATAGGTTAGCAACTTAACAGCACATCTGAAAGCTCTAGAACAAAAAGAAGGAAATACACCCAAAGTAGTAGACAGCAAGAAATAAATCAAACTCAGGACTAAAATCAGCCAAGTAGAACCAAGTGATGTATATAAGGAATGAAGTAAACCAGGAGCTGGCTTTTGAGAAAATCAACATGATAGATAAATCTTTTGCCTGACTTACTAGAAGACACAAAGACCTTATTCAAATAAATAAAATCAGAAATGAAAAAGGAGACATAAGAACACAAACTAAAGAAATTCAAATACTCATCATATCCTACTACAAAAGCCTATACTAAACAAAACTGAAAAATTTTGATGATATGTATAATTTTCTAGACAGATACCAAGGATCAAACTTTAATCATGATCAGGTGAACAAAGTGTACAATCTAAACACTCCCATAAGTCCTAAAGAAATAGAAGAAATTGAAAGTATCCCAACCCAAAAGAGCCCAGGAGCAGTTTTAGTGCAGAATTCTATCAGAACTTCAAAGAAGATCTAATAACAACACTATTCAAACTATTGCACAAAAGTCTTGGAAAGATCAGGAATTCAATGCCCATACCTAAGTAACATAAAAGTAATATACAGCAAATCAACAGCCAACATCAAATTAAATGGAGAGCATTTGAATCATTTCCACTAAACTTGAAGCAATCCCACTAAAATCAGGGACTAGACAAGGCTGCACACACTCTCACTATCTATTAAATATAGTATTCAAAGTTCTAGCCAGAGCAAGTAGACAACAAAAATAGGTTAAAGAGATAATAATTGGAAATAAAGAAAGAAATAAACATATCACTACTTGCAGGTGATATGATTGTATAATTAAGTAATCCAAAAAATTCCAACAGAGAATTTCTACAGCTGATAGACAACTTCAGCAAAGTGGCTGGACATAAAATTATCTGAAATGAATCAGTAGCCATTCTCTATACAAATGATAAATGGGTGGGGAAAAATTAGAGAAACAACACCCTTTACAATACGATAGTCACAAATAATAAAACAGTAGCTTGGGGTAAATCTAACAAAGCATGTAATAGCTGTATATGATAACACTTTCAAGTTGCTCAATAAAAAAACTGCAAAAGGCCTCAGAGTATGGAAAGATCTCCCATGCTCATGGATTGGAAGAAATAACAGTAAAATGGCCATCCTACCAAAAGTAATCTGATTCAACACAATCACAATAAAATTTCCAATTCTTCAAAGACATGCAAAGAGCAATTCCTAAATTTATCTAGAAAGACAAAAAAAAAAAAAGAATAGCAAAAACTGTATTTAACAATAAAAGAACTGCTGTGGGAATCACCGTCCCTGACCTCAAGCTACACTACAGAGCAATAGTGATAAAACCTGCATGGTATTGGCAGAGAGACAGAGACGTTGATCAGTGCAATAGAACTGAAGACAAAGGGACCCCAATGGAAGATCTAGAGAAAGTACTCAAGGAGCTGAAGGGGTATGTAACCCTATAGGAGAAACAGCAATAGTAACTAACCAGTACCCCTATAGCTTGTGTCTCTACCTGCATATGTAGCACAAGATGGCCTAGTCGGCCATCATTAGATGAGAGGCCCTTGGTCTTGTGAAGATTACATGCCCCAGTACAGGGGAATGACCAGGCCCAGGAAGCAGGAATGGGTGGCCTGGGGAGAAGGGCTAGAGGAGGGTATAGGAGACTTTGGAGCTAGCATTTGAAATGTAAATGAAGAAAATATCTAATAAAAAATTATTTTGAAACAAAATGTGAAAAAAAATATTAGTGCAACAGGAGGCCTTGATTGGACAGGGAAAACGGAAGCGGAGCTAAGAGTTTCAATGACAGGGAGTGACACAGGAGAAGGGAGAGGGAAGCATGGTGGAGGACAAACAGATTCCACATTGTTTTAAATAGCCACAGGTAGATATAATATCATATAGGGATAGAGTAATTGTAATAACTTGTCTAATCAAGGTGGGCAGTTTGTACCATTTATCAACTGGCCCTGAATTCATTGCATGAGCATCTTGTGTATTGAGAATTTATTGATATATAAATCTGACTAACTATAAGCTTCTATAGTTTTGTTTTACTGGATTACTGGAATGTGGATCCAGCAACTACAAGGGGTTATGACTGAGAAGTTAAGGGCAGCACTGAGACAAGTGAACCAGAGCTGGGAAACCCACATGGTCAGTGGGTACTAGGGTAGTTTAAAGACAAAGGCAGAGAGACAACTGTCAGGGCAGAGAGTAGCTGGGTATAGCATAGGAACATGCCACTCATTTTAATATTTCCTGTAACAAGCAGCCTTAGTCTCATTTCTTCATCTGAAGAAATAGAAGACTTTTAATCTTATTATTGTTGTTGTTAAAGTTTTTGAGACAGTTAAAAAAAATTGAAGACCCAGAAATAAAACCACACATTTACAGACACTTGATCTTTGACAAAAAGCCAAAAGTATACAATGGAAAAAGGAAAGAATCTTTAATGAATGGTGCTTGCCTAACTAGCTGTATGTATGTAAAAAAAAAAAAGAAAAAGAAAGAAAGAAAGAAAGAAAGAAAGAAAGAAAAGAAGAAAAGAAAAGAAAGAAAAGAAAAGAAAAGAAAAGAAAAGAAAAGAAAAGAAAAGAAAAGAAAGGAAAATAGACCCATATTTGTTACCTTGCACAAAGCTCAAATCCAAGTGGATCAAAGACCTCAACATAAAACCAGATACACTGAATCTAATNGAAGAGAAAGTGGGAAAGAGCCTTGAACTCATTGTCACAGGAGGAAATTTCCTAAACAGAAATCTGATGGCTCGTGATCTATGATCAAAAATTGATAAATGGGACCTCATGAAACTTGATAGCTTCTGTAAGGCAAATGGATGGACTAGGAAATATCATTCTGAGTGAGGTAACTCAGACCTAAAAGGACATGCATGGCTTGTACTCACTATTAAGTGGATTCAGGATAACATTCTCGGAACTCATGAAGGTTAACAAGCCAAAGGGCCCAAGTGAGGATACCTCAGTCCCATGTAGTAGAGAGAAGAAAGCAACCACAGGAGTTGGGAGATGTTGCCTCCCCCAGCCTTGAAGCAGGCTGATTCAGACCTTGTTGACACTAAGCACAGGACTACCTGGGGTGGAAACTTCTGACTTGCAAAGCAGGTTCTATTGTTCTACACCTACCACTGCTCTCCAAAACATCATCGCTACCTGCTGAGACCATTGAGATTTTCCAGAGACAGCATCCTGCAGATCACCTACAGGTTGGCAGCAGGCACCAAGAATGGAGTGGTGGGGGATGGGCCTCCCCCCTCTTTTTAAGCTCAGAATCTTAGTAAACTTGCAGGCTTTGATCAGACTCTGTTGTCTTAGCCTCCTTCCTTTTTGCCTTCTAATTCCTTTCAGCCCCATTCTGCCTTTCAGGAGTACCCGGTTGATGTGGCTGTGAGTTGCCACACTCAGTTGGCACCTCGAACAAGGACCTGAACACTGTGGGGCAAAACTGAGGGAATGCTGTCTTATGTGGAGCTCCATGAGAAGGGAAGAACAAGATCATATCGGGCACAGTAAGCAACAGGTATTCATGCTAGCACTGGCTTTAAATTTCATCTTCTTTTTTAAATCATTGCTGTAGGTGCGATACAGGCTAAGTTGGGACAGTGTTTACCCGGCACTGATTCCACTTATGGGTTGACAGCGGAAAATGGGATTAGAAAATTCTTAACAGGCATTTGTCCACAGCCTTCAAGAACTGCTTCAGGCGAGAGGAATAGGATTTGAAGAAGAGTTGTTAGAAGATTTTTTAGATCAGACAGATTCTTGCTGCCCATGGTTCAGAAAAGAAAAAACTTTAGATAAGAGAACCTGGGAGAGAATTGGAGAAGCTCTGAGAAACACCCAAGCAGATAATTTCACCCTCTGTTTAGGGCGCTCGTAAAAGATGTTATTGATGAAGAGACCTCACAGGCCTCAGATAGTATCCAGGCAGAGCTTGAAGAATCTCAGGAAGACCCTAAATTAGAAAGATATAGAGATTGTGATAATGAGCTAATATTAGACAAAGATCATTCAGAAAAAGGAGCTGCCAAATATTCTGATGAGGATTGGCCTCCTTGTGAATCTTCTGTTCCACCTATGGCCTCCACTATAGGAGAGGCTACTCAAATGGACATGCAACTAAATAAATTAGAGTTTGAAATTAAGTTGCAGAAATTGACTAATGATCTTTGGGAGCTAAAAACAGTATCAAATACAGGAAAAAAAAAAACTATCCTGAAATGAACCAATCGCCACTAGAAAGAGCTGTGAGTCAGGCTTCTGGGAAAGGGCAGGATACATCTGACGTGCTAGCCTTTCCTGTAGTAGAGATACTTGACCAGCAAAATAATAGAGTCAGATGATACCAGACTTTGGAATTCAAGGTGACAAAGGAGCTAAAAACAGCTGTGGCACAATATGGCCCTATAGCTCCTTTTACACAAGTATTATTGGATACTGTCATGGAGTCACATTCAATCCCCCAAGATTTGAAGACTCTATGTAAGGCTACTTTGTCAGGAGGAGATTTTTTTTACTTTGGAGTTCTGAATGGCGAGAAGCCAGTAAGAAAACTGCTGCTTTGAATGCTCAGACAGGTAACTCAGACTGGGATATTAACATGCTTTTAGGAGAAGGTCAATATGAAGGCAATGCTAATCAGATTGGGTTTCCTGTTTGAGTGTATGCACCGGTTGCTATGGCTGCCCACCACGTGTAGAATTTATTACCAACTTAAGGGGATCTTGGTAGAAGTTTAGCCAGCATTTGGCAGAGTATTGATGAACTTTACCGGGATTGTTGTGGCAAAGGGCTCCTCTAATGTGGTTACATTTGAGGATATTTCCTAAACGTAATATCCTGCCATATTATGAAGCAGTAGCCCAGATGATTATACTTGGAAAGAAGCAGGCACTAACTTATTTTGGCAAAAAGCCAGATATCATTGTTCTGCCTTGTGGTGTAGATCAAGATATTTGGCTGAAACAGCACAGTACAAATTGGTTGCTTGCACAAATAGGATTTATAGGAACTATAGATAGGCTGATATAATTTTTAAATGTACATGAAGCGATATTTCCTAATATGACCTCTTTACAGCCTTTTTATAATGCTCTTTTGATTTTTACTGATGGCTCCTCCAAAGGGTGAGATGGATATCTCATGAATAATCAACAGGTAGTCATAGAGACTCCTGGGCTTTCAGCTCAGTTAGCAGAGTTGACAGTGGTATTGAATGTTTTTCAGTCTGTAAATGATGCTTTAAATATTTTTACTGATAGTTTATATATTGCACAGTCAGTTCCCTTATTGGAGACTTGTGGAACATTTAACTTTAATACACCAGCAGGATTTCTGTTTTCACAATTGCAAAACATCATTCTTATTCGAAAACAGCAGTTTTATATTGGTCACATACGAGCTCATTCTGGTCTTCCTGGACCCTTAACTGCAGGTAAGGATTGCATTGATAGAGCTCTAATAGGAGAAATCTTAATTTCAGATCCTGCTGCATTGGCTAGACGTGATCATGATAAATTTCATCTCTCTAGCCATACCTTAAGGCTCCGACACAAGATCACTAAGGAGCAGGCAAGAATGATGGTAAAACAATGTCCTAAATGTATTACATTATCTCCAGTTCCACATTTAGGAGTTAATCCACGAGGTCTTATGCCCAATCATATTTAGCAAAATGATGTAACTCATTATGCAGAATTTGGAAAATTAAAATATATACATGTTTGTATTGACACTTGCTCAGGATTTCTTTTTGCTTCTCTACATACGGGAGAGGCCTCTAGAAATGTAATTGATTATTGTTTACATGCTTTCAATGCTATGGGTTTGCCTAGAGTCGTTAAGACAGACAATGGGCCAGCCTATATTGGCAACAATTTTATTTCATTTTGTAAGGAATTTGGNATCAAACATAAAACTGGAATTCCTTATAACCCCATGGGACAAGCAATTGTTGAACATGCTCATCACACTCTGAAAAATTGGCTTTTGAAAACAAAACAGGAATAATTATACCCCTCAAGGTCACCAAAAGCACATCTTGCTTTTGTCTTATTTGTTTTAAATTTTTTGCAAACTGATGCTAACGGTCAGTCTGCAGTAGATCGCCACTGGGATTTTTTTGCCTCCCCTAGCCTTGAAGCAGGCTGATTCAGACCTTGTTGACACTAAGCACAGGACTACCTGGGGTGGAAACTTCTGACTTGCAAAGCAGAATCTTAGTAAACTTGTGAGCTTTGATCAGACTCTGTTGTCTTAGCCTCCTTCCTTTTTGCCTTCTAATTCCTTTCAGCCCCATTCTGCCTTTCAGGAGTACCCTGGGCAGAAGGTGGAAGGGACCTGGGTGGGAGAGGGCACAGAAACAAGAAAAAGGGAACATGATCATGTATTCAGGTGGGAAACAAGATGGGAGCCCTAAGAAGAAGCAACCTCAGGAGGTAAGAAGTAAGTTATCTTCTAGTATGTAACAAAGACTTGGGAGCTGAGAGACTCTCAGTACTCAAAGGGCAAAACCATAGATGAAAGGCCCCACAGAGAGAAGAAGGAATTTTTAGAGTCTACCTCCAGTAGGAACAAGTGGAGTAATGGAGTAGCCTTCCCACAGTCAAAATATTGGACCTAGGTTTGTTTGTTTCTAAAAGAATTGCACAGACCAAAAAAAAATGGAAAAGAGCATGAGGGAAAGGAAGTCCAGTGACAGGCCCAAATCGGGATCCATCTCAAGGTGGTACTACAAGGCCTGACACTGATTACTTATGCTATGGTGTACTTAAAGACAGGAGCCTTGAATGGCTGCCTATTTAGAATCCCAACAAGCAGCTGACCTAACTAGAGTCAGATACTTACATCCAAATAATGGACTGAAGTTGGGGACCCAGGTACTTGAATAGGGAAATGGTGGAAGAAGCTAAATGAGGAGGGCAACCCCATAGGAAAACCAGAAGTGTCAACTAACCTGGATCCCCAAGAGGTCTCAGACACTGGGCCACCAACCATGTAGCATAAACTAGCTGATCTGAGGCGCCTGAGACATATACAGTAGAGAACTTCCTGATCTGGCTTCAGTGAGAGAAGATTCATCTAAGCCTCCAGAGACCAAAGGCCCCAAGGAGTGAGTAGTACAAGTGGGGTGGTGGGTACAGGATAGAAAGACCCTATTAGAGACAGGAGAAGAGATATGTGTTGAACAGTCAGAGGGCAGACCTAGAAGGGGATAATCACTGGACAGTGAAAAAAGATTAATAATCGTAATGATAATAAAAACTGAATGAAAATCAATGTACATAAAAAGGGCAATCTCTGTATGAATGAATACTTACTGACCTCCTTACAGAAATTGACAACCTATCATAAAATTCATATGGAAGTTTAAAGAATGCAGATTGGCCAAGCAGTCTTGAAAAACATTTAGCATAATCCAGGGAAATACAGTACTGAATTTTTAAATACTGTGAAAAAGTTTCATTAATGGGGAATTGTAACACTGCACCAGAATTAACAGCTAACAGCTAAAAGCTAACAGCAAACCTGAATGTGATCAATTGTTTTGTAAATTAGAGTGTCAAAGAAATTTTGAGAAAACTGCCTTTTTCCTAAATTACACAATGCCAGTAGTTAATCCTGACAACACGGCCAATAGATCTTTAACCCCATCAGGGCAAATTCATCATAAATTATTTTTAGGACTTTCATCCATCTACTCTTTCCAATAGTACAACACAATCATCCATTTAAAAACCTCTATAGGGTTCACCTCAAGGGGAAGCCCCAAGGCCTCACACTATTACTGAAGATATGGAGTGCTCAGAAAAAGGGATCTATCATTTCTGCCCTTCAAAAGACTTAACAAGCAGCTGAAAGACTCATATGCAGATATTTGCACCCAACCAATAAACAAAAACAGCTGACCCCTGTTGTTGAATTAGGGAAGGCTGAAAGAAGCTGAGGAGAAGGGTGACCCTGTAGGAGGACCAGCAGTCTCAATTAATTTGGACCCCCAAGATCTTTCAAACACTGGACCACTAAACAGACCACATAACCCACCTGATATGAGGCCCCCAACACACATATAATAGACAACTGCTGTGTTCATTCAAAGACAATGCAACTAACCCTCTAGAGACTGGAGACCCCAAGTAGTTTAGAGATCAGGTGGGGTGGGGTATGAAAGCATCGATGTGGAGACAGGGGGTGCAGAGGAGGTGTGGGATATGGAGCAGTTAGAGGGTTGAAGGGGCTTTAGAGAATGGAAGATGGAGTTTAGAAATTTTAAAAATAAAAATAAAATAAAAAGTAAAAAAAAACCTCTATAGGGTTTATTATTGCTTATAAGTCCATATCTTTTAAGTACATACTATACAAAATTGATCCACACAATAGTTAATGATGCTGAAAATGTTTATTTTAATACAAAATTAGTTATGATGTATAACCATGTTGGAATTTGTTCCATTTTATCTGCCATTTGTCTTATTATTTTATTCTGCTTGATTATTCTAAGATTTTTTTTCTTTTAATTCAAAAAATAGGGCAATGTGCTCAAATTACCAGATTCACTCTACAGCAGAGATGCGGGAGGTAAGAAAATCTCCGGACTCAAAGGAAGGGATCATAGATGAAATGCCCTACAGTAGGGAGAGGGAAATTGAAGAGCCCACCTTTAGCAGAAAGATAGGGCATCCAGTGAGGGAGGGGATTGCCATCCCACAGGCAAAAACTCTGACCCATAGTTGTCCCTGTCTGGAAGAACTGCAGAGATGAAATGGAGTCTGAGGAAATCAAAGTCCAGTAACAGGTCCAAAGTAGGATTCAGCTCAAGGGGAGGTCCCAAGGCCAGACACTATTACTGAGGCTATGGAACACTCACAAAAAGAGACCTATCATGACTATCCTCTGAACGATCTAAGGAGCAGCTAAAAGAGTCAGATGCAGATATTTGTACTCAACCAATGGACATAAGCTGCAGACCCTTGTGGTTGAATTAGGAAAAAGCTGGAAGAAGAAACGGAGGAATGTGACCCTGTAGGAGAACCAGCAGTCTCAATTAGCCTGGACTCCTGAGATCTCTGGACCACCAACCAGGCAGCATACACCAGTTGATATGAGGACCCTAACACATACACAGTAGAGGACAGACAGGTCTTGGTTCAGTCAGAAAAGATGCACCTAACCTTCAAAAGATTGGAGGCCCTCAGGAGTTTAGAGGTATGGTGACTGTGGGGGTGTGGATATCCTTGTGGAGACAGTAGGGTGGGAATGAAAAATAATTGGAGGGTGGACAGGGCAGGGGATAAATATGGAGTGTAAAAAATAAATCAATTAATAAAAAAAGTTTAAAAACACACAAATTCAATCTATTTATCTCAGTAAACTGTCTTTTAAAATGATACTTGCATAATTTTAAACAACATTAGTAAATCAGTAAGTATTCAATGAAATCTACAATCCATGACAAAATCTATAATTTTACAATTATGCATTAACCCTTTACCTGACGTCTTTGAATTAGGAAGTAATCAATGAAATCCCGAGGATTTGTAACATCCAATGATTCTTCGTGTTCTTTTATTTTCTCCAAAAGATAGCTCTTAATACATGTATAATTTTTTAAAAATTTGTTATGACTTCCTGGACAATAATCAATAAGAATAGGGAATGCATTGAAAATCTACAAAAAATTGACAGAATTTACTAAATAAATATGCTGTAATGAAGTAATTAAGATATATTCATAACATAATGCATGATTGTTTTCATTGGTAGATCAAGATATTAATGAAATTCACCTCAGTTGGGTTATTTACATATATAATAACTTTCCATTCTAATAGACTTGGTGGACAAATTTCTGCAAAATGAACAAAGATCATAAAAATATTTCCACATTCACATATCTTTTGAATGTAAACAATGTTTGTGTTAGTTATTCAATGATTCAAATAAACTCTGTTCTACAAGTTTGAATAACCATCTGATTACTAACTCTCACTCTTTTAAGGCGGTAATAGCAGGTTAAATTTTGGGGTGACCTGATTTATAAAAGAAATCTAGTGCATGAGTTTCATTTCTATCTACCTGTTCCTGACATGTAATACATATTTAGATGTATGTGGGGCTTCAAGATACCTGAAATCAAGACAATACCATATCACTTCATAACTTCTGCATGATAACACATTCATTTTATTTGAAATGTGCTGTCAATGTCAGTTCAGGCTAGGAAAATTCTGTGAGTATGTACATGTCCTCCACAATATTAAAATGTTCATGTTCTTATTTTGACCTTTCCTCTGGTCTCAAGGATTATCCCAGCTGATACATCAAACAACTGTAACTACTCAGTTCTCCTGAAAGCTTTCATTGCCATTCATACACTTCCTTATTTGAGAGAATGTTATTTCTATACTGAGGTATTCTTGCCTAGTAATATGATGAAAATGTGTTTAATTCTTTTAAAGTAGGAAAGGAATTTCCATAGTAGAAGAATGACCTATATGTTTCTACCCATACTTGTAGAAGTGAATGGAATTATTTTACACACATTCTGTAGACGTCGCTGAGAAAATTCATGGATGAGCAGCTAACAGGCTTGAGCTGTTCTGGCATTTACCCCTTAGTTTTACTGCTTGTGTAGCTGAGGGTTTCCAACTCCATTTCAGATATCCTCTGCATATGATATTCAGAATTGTGGTACTTGTCTGACAAGTCCCAATTGATTTTTACCTCTGAGAAAGAAAGATGTTACATGTGCTTTCAGAAATAGAAGACCTTGTCTTTACCTGACACCCAGGAGAGCTCAAAATTTCAGTGCACTCATTCACTTTTTCTATCAAGCTAAGAAAATCCTTATCCTTATAATCAAAACGATTCTGGAAAACAATGGAGCAGATGACATTGCAGGGAGCACATCCTATGATGAATTGGGGATCACAGGGTGAGCCTGAAGATTGGAAACAATTGTAAAATTCTTTAAAAATAAACACATATATTTGCCCTTGTTAACATGATAAAGTACTTTAGAAATTGTATCAAGGAATTTACTTATGAATATGCCTAACTGCTAGGTACTTACCTTCTGAAGAATGGTGATCATCCTGACATTAAATCTGACTTAGTTTTCATTCTCACTAGTTAATGTGTTCACTGTCACATTCAAGTACCTTAATTTAAATGGTATAACATCCTAAAAATTAGCCAATTACTTCAGCATATATTATTCAGAATCAAGGCTTAAAGTATGACCACAATAACATCTTCATTTTTATAATCATATAAATGTGACCAAAATGTGTCTCCCATGAGTGTTCCAAAAGAAACATGCATTAAACATACAAACACCAGTTGTTCAACGGTATGTGTGGACTTCCATGAGGTCTCTATTCTTATTTATGGACTACTCACACATATAGACTTTTTGTATTAGGTGTAGCATGTTAAGACACTTCAGTGTTTGCACATAAGTACTGCAGTTCTACCCGAGAATGGAGAAAAGTTTTCACTATTACTCTATCAAGGTAAGTTGTATCCATCTTTTCAAAAATGGCATCAATTTCACTATCTTTATTTTATGGTTAAATTCCAGACATTCTTCATTTGGTGCACTGACATCCTTAGAATATACCACTTAAATATTTTCACAATCAATTTTTCACTCCCATAAATTTGTTCCTTGTCTATAACCAATCATTTTATAGAAAATTCAAATTTCTCATGAATCTTTTGACATGACTTTATGGCACATTACTTAGAGACCTTTTCTGATCACCTGATGAAGACTTGTGCCCCTCAAATGTCTGCATCATATATCTCCTTCAAGATATGTAGAAGCCTTTCTCCTTTTATTTATTTATTTATTTATATTTTTATATTGCTGTCACAGTCTCATGTGTTACCTTTTTATGTTTCTTTTGATTTTTGAAAGAATGTACAGAATTTATGGTATGTAAATATTACATGATCCACTTATATGAATAAATGGTGTACAGGACTTTATTTTTAATGTCCATATAATGTGACACAAACAATATTATGAAACAAATGAACCCTTTCCTTTTTGCATGTTCATCTTTCAAACACTGAATTTTACTATGTTTGAAATATATATGCTATTGTAATATCCATTTTAAGAGTATAAGAAAGGAAAATATGTGTGGTAACTAGGAATAGGAGGAGAAATGGAAGAGGAAAATACTGTAATGGCAAACCAAAATACATATACTACAATTACAAAAATATACTAATGATCTAGACCCAGCACCTAGTACAATTGCAACAATAACATTTACTGAAAAGAAAGTAAATATTCAATTTTATGGTTGGGAGCATCCTCACAGAAGCAAGGAGAGGGGTAATGAATAAGGGGTTTCCAGAAGGGAAACCAGGAAAGGGGATATCATTTGAAATATAAATAAATAAAATATCCAATAAAAAAGAAAGTAAATATTCATCATGGCCAAACTTCCCACTTAGTATATTTAAGCAAATCCCAAATGTGTGGATATTTTATATCAAGTAAGTGTCAATACATTATATTGCAAATACGTTTATAATGTGTGTATCATATTAGTTATGTGGTTTATTTTAAATGTAAGAAAAATAAATAATCAGTGTTTGTCAAGTAGTCTTAGTTAATCTGACACAAACTACAGTCAACTCAACAGAAGGAACCCCAGTTGAGTAATTGCTCCAGGAAACTATTCTGAGTTCATGCCTCTTTGTTCTCCTCCTTCATTGCTAATGATAGGGACATTAGCTAAACTCACTGTAGGCAATGTGAGTCTTAGGCACGTGATTCTAGTCAGTAGGAAAAAGAAAGTGAGAAAGACAGATGGAATAGGTCACTGAGAAGCTATCCTTCATGTTTGCTGTTGCAGTTAATGCTTCCAGGTTCCTTCTTTGAGGTCCTGCATTGGTTCTCTCAATTGTGGCTATAACTTGTAAGCCAGATGAACCCAACACCACCTTAGTTACTTTATGACAAAAACAGAAACAACAATATAAGAGAGAATGATTTCAGTAGTGAAATTGCTGAGATCAAAGGATCAAAATTGTGATGTTGTGTTGAAGGTGATCTAAAATTGTGTACCCTCAAACAAAGGTCATATGAGTTAACAAAGTTGGACACTTAAACATGTGAATTCCTTGAGATTACTGATGTTTTATCAGGATTTTAACACCTTTCAATACACTAAGATATCACATTTTTTTTAAAGGAATGAGGGTGAACTGAAGTACTTTGAGATTACTTCTTGTTGTGTGCAAGTCATTCGCATGGAAAATATGATTGTATGCGATTTACTGTATTTTGAAGAAAAAGTGCTAAAATTATTGATATAGAAATTTAAACAAAAAATATAATATTCTTTCTTTGAAAGCACTAGGTGAGTAGCATCCAGCATGCTAGCAAAGCAACAGCCATCAACTTTCTCATACCAAAAACATATAAAGGTGAATATGACTTCCATAACTGAAGACCAATAGGAAAATATAAGAGTCAATGAAACAGTTTTGGATTTTTCAAAGGAATCGTTTTACTAGTTTTCTTGTGTGCATAAATTTTGACTATTTGTGTTGAAGTTTGTTTTAGCAAAGGTTATAAATAAAAATAGGAAATGCTATGCAAAAAGAAATAATAACATGTTGAAACTGTGCTAAAATCAGAGATATAATAATTGATAAAAAAAAATCTATTACAATCAGCTGAAAAGTGAAAATAGTCCATCACACCGCTGTTACCAAGAACAACAGACAAGATTGTAGAAGGACAATTAGAACATGAGTGAAGAAGTGCTATCCTTTGCAAGAAAGAAAAGACAAGGGGGCGAGAGAGAGAGAGAGAGAGAGAGAGAGAGAGAGAGAGAGAGAGAGAGAGAGAGAGAGAGAGAGACAAAGAAAGAAATGAAAGGGAGGGAGGGAGAGAAAGAGAAAGAAAGAAAACAAATACTACATGGTCTATTCTCCTTACTTTTACATGGTAACCGTAATCATTGATAATCACTCTCATTCTGGTATGCAAAGAACAAATTACATTTGTGATTAGGGGAATTTATAGTTCATAATGGACTAAAATTATTATGAGACCTACACTCATGACATCTCATTATAAAAATATTCTTAGAATAAGATAGAAACAACGTGACTCATACACAGCCATGCATAGACCAAGATATAAAAAGGAGAATCTGACCTGCACTTACCATTTGTTTGCTTAAGTTCCTTCACGAGCCACTGTGCTTCATCTTGCACTTTGTTCTCAATGGTCCTTTTTCCCATGCCCAAGTTCCTCAGGGTATTGACTGTGAAGACCCTTGTGGCTTTCCATACATTTCCATGGCTAAAACCAAGGCCTAAAGAAATTTGAACAGACACTGGAAATCCCAGAAACAAAAGGAACTAACAGGTGGCATCTTTAAAGAGTCCAAACCTATGCCTGACAAGCAAAAATGACCTCTCCTCTCCGCCTTTCTGATCGCTGTGGAAACTGTCCAGTATACACATAAGCACACACACACACTTACCCTTTCCTTTAGAAGCCTTTTCAAAAACTGGAAACCTTCCTCTTCCAGAGAACTCTTCTCCATGGTCAATGAGGGCTTCTTTCATTGCCTCATAACCATATAATACCACAGTAGGCCGTGAGCCAAAATACAGAGTGAACACAGGGCCATAGGTTTTAGAAAACTGGAAAGAAATAGCAAACATAAATATTAGTGAAAAAATGTCATTGTATTTCCAATAGAGTCAATCTATTTATTTTGATCATATTGGGTTATAATATTTTATTCAAAAAACCTCAGTTTAAAGTCTGAATAGTTCTGTACATTATGATGATTATCATGTATTTATGGCCTACAATATGCCAGAAAATTAATACCAGGCTGCTGACCCACTGAAACCAAAGATTTATCACACTAAGATCTGATTTGTTCTTCATATTACACAAAGGTACTGAAGTAAAATATCCACATTTATTTACAGGATTCTATTGTGAATAAGTACACTCGAATTTGACACTCTGCTTATTCATTGTTGGATATTTGAGCATCACTCTCATGATACCTTCATATTGAAATGGATTTCAATTGTCAGAGGAGTGCTATGAAACCAGCTGGGAACACTTCTTATTAAAACTAAGAGAGCCCTGTGATAAAGACTAGAAAACTAAAACCTTAGATTACCACAAATGTTTGATTTCCATTCTTATCTATTGTTACAAATGTACATAGAGTGGGTATCATACAAAGCGTACCATAGCATGAAGCATCACAGAAAAATTCCATTCTCACTAATCAGCATCCTAGGTCCAAGTCACAGGCTATGAATGGAATAAAAGGTGATTGAGAAAATATCACATATTTATGTTTTTGATTTCATGTATGAGCTCATGCACATTGTATTTACTTCAAATCAGACACCAATAAATTCTTCAGAGTACAAAATTAATGTCAAATCCAAGAACAAGGCATCTCTAAAATTCAGATTTGTTTTATGAAATATTCCCTACTCTTCACCTTCAGTCAAAATAATAGAAAATGTGTAAAAACAGTATGTAATTACTGCATTTGTAAAAAAAAAATTAGTGGATATAATTTCCTGCGTTTCAAGTTCTTCAATCTGAAACTTAGAACATTACTAATTTCTTGATCAGAACTAGAGGCAAAAGTCAGAAAAAATATTGAACTTCTCAGTTTTTTACATCATATTCATGTCTACAATATTTTCTCCACTGATAGAATTTTATGGAAGTAGCATGACTTCTATCTCACTTTGAAAAGTATCTGAGGAACATAAGCCATACTTACATTGGTAAAGGATTGACGAATGTCCTTCATATCTATCAGATGGTAATTGCCAATAATTGGAAGAGGAGTAGGGCCAGGAGGGAGGTTCCCTCTTCCAGATTTCTGTCTCCACAGTGAGAGGAGAAGCAGAAAGGACAGACAAAGCACCAAGCCCACAAATGGATCCATGGAGACCTTCTTACTGACACAGATATGATCAGGCACTCCAGATATTTTAAACTGCACTTGCAGAATCAATATTTTGTTCTTGGGCATCTTTGTACTAGTCAATGTTTAACTCTTTTCTAAATGGACTTTGTCTCAATGAATAGAGATTTCTTCATGAAGGCAATTAGTTCTTTGAACTTTCCTCTTGGAACTGCTTTGATTGTGTCCCGTTAGTTTGGGTATGATGTGTCTTCATTTTCATTGAGCTCTATGAAGACTTTTTCTTTCATGATTTATACCCTGATCAAGTTGTAATTAAGAGGGAAATTGTTCAATTTTAGTGACTGTGTGGGATTCTGTTGTTTTTGTTTCTGTTTAGTCTAGCCTTAATCAGTGATAATTTGGTAGAATGCATGATATTATTCCAATATTCTTGTATCTGTTGAGGCTTGTTTTATGTCCAATTGTGTGATCAGTTTCGAAGAAGGTACCATAAGGTGCTGAAAATAAGGAATATTCTCATGTTTGGGGGGAGGATGGTGAAATGTTCTATAGGTATGTTCCATCCTCTTGGTTCATATCTTCTGTTAGTTTCACTGTATCTATGATTCTGTTTATGACCTGTCCATTCGTGAATGTGAGATGATGAAGTCTTCCATTATTATTTTGTGAGTTTCAATGTGTGTTTTGACCTTTAGTAAAGTTTCCTTATGAATGTCCTTCCCCTTCTCATTTGATAACGTTTGTTCAAAAGTCTATTTTATCAGATACAAGGATGGCAACTCCAGCTTGTTTCTTAGGGTCATTGAGTTGGAAGACTTTTTTCAGCCTTTTACCCTGAAGTAGTATCTGTCTTTGTCACTAAGTTGCATTTCCTGCATGCAGCAAAATTCTGGATCTTATGTACATATCCAGTCTGGTTTACCTGTGCCTTTTTATGGAAGAATTGAGTCCATTGATGTTGAGAGATATTAAAAACATATGCTTCTTAGTTTCTGTTATTTTTGTTGCTGAATGCTGTATTATATATGCATTATTCTCTTTTTTGGGTTTGTTGCAATCTCTTTAGTTTCTTGTGTTTTCTTGGGTGTAGTTTTTTGTGTTGGGAGTTTTACTTCAGTATCCTTTTTAGGACTAAATTGGTATGAAGATATTGTTTAAATGTGGTTTTGTTATGGAATATCTTGGTTTCTCCATATATGATGGTTGAGAATTTTGTTGGGTTAGTATACTGGGATATACTTTGTGTTCTCTTAGGGACTGCATGAAATCTGTCCTGGATCTTCTGGCTTTTACTGTCTCTGCTGAAAATTTTCATATTATTCTTATAAATAAGCCTTTATATGTTGCTCAACCTTTTCCCCTAATATCTTTGAATATCCTTTATTTATTCTGTGTTTTATTCTGTGTAGTTAGTGTTTTGATTATCATGTTAAAAGAGGATTTTCTTTTCTGGTCCAATATATTTGATGTTCTGTAGGCTTCTTTTAAACTTATGAACATCTCTTTCTTCAGGTTAGGGAACTTTTCTTCTATGGTTTTCTTGAAGATGTTTTCTGGCCCTTTGACCTGGGATTTCTCACATTCTTCTATTTCTACAATTCTTGCCCGTATACTCAAAAGGTTTCCCACCATACCATAAGGACACATACTCTACTATGTTCATAGAAGCCTACTTTATACTAGCCAGAAGTTGGAAACAAATCAGATACCCTACAACAGAAGAATGGATATAGAAATTGTGGTTCATTTGTACAATAGAATATTATTCAGTTATTAAAAATGAGGACATTCGTGAATTTTGTAGGCAAATGAATCGATTTAGAAAATATATTCCTGAGGCGAGCCATCTTTGCACCGCTGCACTGCCGGGGAAAGAGC
>NW_018392445.1:33855-36124 GCF_900095145.1 Mus pahari | reverse complement strand
ATATCATCCTTAGTGAGGTAACCCAATCACAAAAGAACACACGGGATATACACTCACTGATAAGTGGATATTAGTCCAGAAACTTAGAATACCCAAGATACAATATGCAAAACTCATGAAACTCAAGAAGAAGGAAACCCAAAGTTTCTTCTCAGAAGGGGGAACCTTGTAATACCCATGAAAGGATTTACAGAGTCAAAGTTTATAGCTGAGACTGAAGGAAGGACCATCAAGAGACTGCCCCACCAGGGGATTCATCCCATAAACAATCACCAAACCCTGACACTATTGCATATACCAACAAGATTTTGCTGACAGAACCCTGATGTATCTCTCTCCTGTGAGGCTCTGCCATTGCCTGGCAAATACAGAAGTGGATGGTCACAGTCATCTATTGAATGGAACACAGGGTCCCCAGTGAAGGAGCTAGAGAAAGTACCCAGGAGCTGAAGGGGTCTGTAACCTATAGGGGGAACAACAATATGAACTAACCAGTACCCTCCAGAGCTCATGTCTGTAGCTGCATATGTAGCATAGGATGGCCTAGTCAGTCATCAATGGGAGGAGAGACCCTTCATCTTGGAAAGATTCTATGCCTCACTGTAGGAGAATGCAGGGCCAGGAAGTGGCAGTGCATGGGTTGTGGAACAGGCAGAGGGGAGAGAGTATAGGGAATTTTCAGAGTAGAAACTAGGAAAGGGGATAGCATTGGAAATGTAAATGAAGAGTACTTGTAATTAAAAAAAAAAAAGCTTTGAGTCTCTGGATTGTCCTTGTCTGTTATTACATCTCCCATTTAATTTCTCTTTAGGTGGATTTGTATATTCTCTCTCTCTTCACTCTTGTTAGTTTGAAATAGGAGTTATTGTTCTTTTGGATTTTCTGAAAGAACCAAGTCTTGTTTCATTAATTCCTTCTATGGAAATTTTAAATTCCTCATTTCCAAAATTCCCTGAATATTTTTTTGTTAATGGATTCTATTTTCATCTTCACATATTAAACAATTTTTCCTCATTTCCTTCCACTCTTTGTTTTGTTTTTGTGGATTTCTTTAATGGATCTCTTTCTTTCCTTATACGGTATATATATGTGTTCATGGATTTGTTTAAGGGATTTCTTCATTCTCTCCTTCATGACCTCTATCACCTTCATACAGATTCTTTTAAGGTTTTTGCTTGTGCTTCAGGCATGTTGGAATGTTCAGGGACTGCTGTGTTAGGATGGCTCGGCTGCAGTGTAGACATAATATCCTGTCTGTTACAGACCGTGTTGTTTATGCTAAAATCTAAGATTATTGGGTTGCAATGGTTAAAGATTTAGATCCTAATTTCTGTTTGTCCGTGTTGTGTAGCAGTTCTTTTCCTTGTCTTCTGTTCCCTCTCTGGATTTCTGAAGTGTGTGATTGCTATATGTTGTCATAGTTTGGGATTTATGGCTGTGAAGAGACATCATGACCAAAGCAACTCCTATAAAGGCAAATATTTATTTGGTGCTGGCTTGCCATTTTAGAGTTTCAGTCTGCTATCATGATGGTGGGAATGTTGTCATTATGCAGGCCGCCTTGGTGCTAGAAAAGTCAACATCTCTTCATCTTGATCAAAAGGTGACTCTAACCTAGACACAAGCTGCACACTGCTGCTGCTTGCTAGGACGGGAACATGCTTCTTTGGTTTTATTCTGCTTTCAATGCCCAGGCTTGGCTGTCTTAGAACTAGTTCTGTAAATTGACCTTGAACTCAGTGATCTGCATGGCTCTGTTTCCTGAATGCTGGGATTAAAGGCATGTACTAGACCTAGACATAATCCTCTGTTTACATTTTTACAATATCTTTGTAAACTCTGGATTGTAATTCATTCCACATATGGTGAAGTTAACCATTGAGAACAGCCATCACTGCTGTGGGGCAGGAACTTTTCTTTGGACCTAATACTTTTGGCCACTGGTGGATTCATATTTCCGTGTACAGGGAGCTGACACTTAGGAATGGGGATAGTTTAAAAGTCTGAAAGGGTTCATAGGAGTGAGGATATTCCACCACAATCTGTTTATTTTGACTCCTGGCAATTTGGGGAGACTGTAAAAAGGGTCCCCTCAGGATTGCTATAGAGTTGGGGATTAGAGTGGAAGGTGTCTTTCTCCAAGAAGTGAAGGAGAGGGAAACACCTACAGGCAGTTTCCATGCTTCCCTGTCAGGATTGGTCAGTGAGTTTTCAGTGAGTGAATGTGGAGTTAGCAGCTAGTATACAGCAAGGAGTTAGGGGGAGGGAG
>NW_018392445.1:30367-33585 GCF_900095145.1 Mus pahari | reverse complement strand
AATCTTTCAGCTGTCACCAAACTAGATACTTGTGTAATTTGGTTATTTGTAGTGCAGGGGTGAGTGACTCAGTTGCCCACAACTATGATGGCTGCTTGTGAGTGTTTCCTTTGCCTTAAACTATGCTCCTTACATTTTAGTATTTTCAGTGAGAACTGTAGTAAATACACTAAGTACACATTGGTACTTTTTTTTTTTTTTTCTGAGACAGGGCATCTCTGTATAGCCCTGGCTGTCCTGGAACTCACTTTGTAGACCAGGCTCACCTCAAACTCAGAAATCCGCCTGCCTCTGCCTCTCAAGTGCTGCGAATAAAGGCGTGAGGCACCATCGCCCAGCTCAAGTTCGTACTTTCTTACCCATAAGTTTCTTCTGTGTGTGTTTGAAATATCCAATTCCTCAAAGTTACTCTTGCCCTTAACCAAAACGGCCCTTAATGTTGGCTGGAGCTTTGAAGGCAAAGATGGCAGCGGTGAGGGGTGGGGTGGATGAGATCCTGTTAAAAATAGGATTGCCCTCATCTCTGCCAGTGACAAACATGGCTTCCTCGGCGTCAAGCATATGATATCCCCAGACTATGGCATAGGAGTAGGCAAAAGAGGACCCTTGAAAAGGGTGCGCGTTCAGGTGGCCATGCCCAGGTAGGTTTCAGTCAGAGTCACAATGGTGGCCAATGCTGGCAAGGTGAGAAAGTTTCCTGCCTCTTGCCTCACTGGTTGCAAATGGAGGAGGCTTTAGAGGTCCCAGCCTTGGCCTCTAGGCTTCTCATATGACCCCTTCCCCACACATTAGTCCTTTGGGAGCTGCCAGTCCATGAGATTCTGTGACCCTGGGGAGGATGCTCCTGAGGGGAGGTGACCCAAGTGCAGAGCAACAGAGCCCAGAGCTCCAAGGAACCAACTTCTGGGCAGCCTGGGTGCCCAAGCCTCACTCCTTGCTCTCTCCACACAGATCTGCAGAGCCAGGTCCCAGCCCTGGTCGAAGGGACACCCAGAAGGTGCCCGGGACTTGCTACCCAGAGGCCGCCCCTGCCCAGGCAGCCCTCATGCCCACAGCCTGGATCACAGCCTGGGCTCACACTGGGTCTGGGACCCCTGCTACTCTGTGTCTGCCTTGGCACGGCAGGGCAATGGAGCCAGGCCTGCTTGACCCTCTTTCAAGAGAAGGATTTGTCTTCAAGAGTTTTCAAGTGAAAGAAACCTAAGTCTCTAGAGGACGAATATATATTATATTATATATATCATATATTATATATATAATATTACATTATGTATAATATATATTATATTATATTATATATTAAAAACATGGAATTTTCTGTGAGAAGCACAGGAGGTGTAGGCACACAGAAAGGATGGCTACAGTTTCTTCTTAACCTGTGGATCCCCATCCCTTTGGTAGTCTATTCATAGAGGGTACATATCACATATCCTGTATATATATCAGCTATCTATAACATGATTCATAACAGTAGCATCACTACAGTTATGAAGTAGCCAAATATGGTCCTGCAGGACAACATGCAGAACTGTATTAAGGGAACTGCATTTGGAAGATTGAGATGTACTGGCCTAGGGACTGTGAATCTGTAATGAACCAATCCCTTCTAATGTTTTCAAAACATATAAAAGATTTTTACATGCATTGAAACAAACATATTTCTCCCAGAACGAGTAGACTCTCTCCACTTTGGTCTACTCTTTTCAGTTGTCATAAGAGTATGATGGTAGAGTTCTTATTTGTCAACACTAAATGCCAAGAACAAATTAAAGGGTTTCAAATGCTGGTAGGACAGTGAGAGGTCTGCACAGACATCCAGAGCTGAGCAGGACCTATTGGACTACATTCACGTTCTCTGAACATAAACATCTCTCGAATCCAAAGACTGTTTTCAAACGTTTTATTCCTATTATATTTTATTTGGTTAAGGTTTTGTCTACAGAGCTCTTTGTAGAAATGGAGAGCAGAGGAGGGCCTCAGATCCTCTGGATCACCTGTTACAGGTGGTTGATAAACTCTCCTGTGTGATGAGAGCTTGACCAGAGTTCTCTGAGTGAGCTGTAAGTACTTCTGCAGCTGGGTTCCCACTAACTGAATCTTTAAAAAATAAAAGTCTTCATTGTCTTTTCCTTCTCCAGTGATTAGCATTCAAACTTGATTTATCATTAGTTCTGGGCCCAGAGCATCTCTGCTACGTAGTCCAATGCCAACAGATTTCTCTGAAGAAACTCAGATTTGTCTGTCCTTAGGGCCAGCACCTACATTAAATCCCAGTTTCCAAGTCATCAGACATTAACAAATGTCAAGGAGACTGTCCCAGACTCCAGTTTTGCCCATCCCCCACCCACCATTTTAACATAGAACAGCTGTTTTAAATCCTGAGCCACCATGCTGCCTTTTCCCAGACTCACTATAAATGTTCCAGCAATACTGTACTGTAACCAGAAATCAATGGTAAAAACACTGGATATAGCTGTTGGAAGACAGGTGTTGACCATAGCTGTCCATCCCCTAAACTCATTTTAGGTGTTTGAGTGAGGGCTCCAAGAAGCACTGTGTGCAGGAGCCAGGAAGTGGAATGTTTCATCCACCAAGTGGGGATGGGACTCCCTCATTGACTTCCACCCTGAGGTCTCAGAGACCTCAGAAGCATGAAGTGCAATGAAATCCAGGGCCTTAGTCTTCAGCTGCTCTGTGCTGTGGAGGTCAGCCAGGATGAGAGTGTGTGCAGCATTCTCCACAGAGAGGTTCCTGGAGAGGGCATCCTCACACAGAACCTTCAGGCCCCCAGGCCATACTTGTCAGCAGCTGTCAGCACACCACTGGCCATGAGGTGGCTTTGGAGGTTTGACACCTTCCCAGTGTAAATGAAATCCATCATCTCCTTAAAGACTTTGGGATCCAGGTCATGGATCTCAGTGGGATTTGCTAGCTTCTCATTCATTTCCTGTTCAAACATGGCTCTGAAAACTGGAGAGCGAGCTGCTAGGATGGCCTTTTAAGCCCTGAATTCTTGGCCAGCTACCAACAGGCAGCAGTCTGTGAACAGGGAATTCTCCCACAGCCCTGCTAGGTCATCTGCCAACAGTTGCCTTGGATCCTCGATTGCAGGAGTTATGTTCTCTCCAGGCATGCCAAAGATGGTTCCTACTATGCTCACCTTGCAGCAGATGGTGAGCTTGTTTTCAGGGAGAAACCGACATGGATGAGAGAGGAGG
>NW_018392445.1:18563-29022 GCF_900095145.1 Mus pahari | reverse complement strand
TTATTTCTTCTTCTTCTTCTTCTTCTTCTTCTTCTTCTTCTTCTTCTTCTTCTTCTTCTTCTTCTTCTTCTTCTTCTTCTTCTTCTTCTTCTTTTTAGTCGCAACTCTCTTTGTTTGGAGCTATTCTCCTGTCTCCGTTCATCCAGCAAGGATCTGAACCTCGAGCCTCCCGTTTTAGGCCACCACTATATTCTGTCCTGCGGTACAAGTTATTCCATGATCCTTGAGGGGGATCACAAACCTATATTGAAATGGGAATAAGAGAAAGACAAGGAGACTATGCATTTGCTTGTGTCATAGTCCTGTTTAATGAGGAAAAAGACTCAAGTTTTATAGTATACAGAGAGGGGTTAGGGAGTGATCAAAAGGACACAAGGTGAAGGACAAATGGGGGAAGTTAATTACAAGTCTGAAACTTTCAGTGATTCATCTCAGGTCCTTGATGTCACTGCTCCAGAACACTGGGTGGCTTATTTCGAAGCTCTGGTCCTCCTATCAGCCCAAGGTGACAGCTCTGGGAAGCTCTGGAATGCTGGAAGTCTCCCTTCACAGTCCTTTATGTTTGTTTAGGGCTGGAATCTTGCTGATTCCCAGGAAACAGCCTTGAGGGGAGAGGGGGTGGCTGGCTCTAATCAAAGAACTCTATGGCTCTCAGCTGCAGGCTGTAAAATGCCTGGGGTTTTCTCAACCAAGTCTCCAACAGAGCATGATGATGGAGTTCTCATTTGCCAACATTAAATTCCAAGAAAAAAACACAATGAGTTTCTACTACTGGTGGGACAGTGAGGGTTCTGCAAAAACATCTCATCTACACCTGAGCTTGGCTGTTTGCACTACACATCACTTATCTTAACATAAACATCTCTGGAATCCAGAATGATTTCAAAAGTTTCATTCATATTATATTTTATTTGGTTATGGTTTTATCTACAGAGATGATTGTGGCCCTGGAGACCAGAAGAGGGCTTCAGATCCTCTGAATAACCAGTTACAGGTGGTTAAAAATTCTCCTGTNTGTGCTGGGAACTTAAACAGAGTTCTCTGAGAGAGCAGTAATTGCTTTTGCAGCTGAGTTCACACAAAATGAATCTTTAAAAAGAAACATCTCACTCTCTTTCCTTCTGTGATGAGTAAACACTCATGTTTGATGTCTCCTTTGCTCTGGTCCAGGTCATCTGTTGTGCTCAGTCCAATGCAGATAGGTTTCTTCAAAGAAACTCAGTTGGCCTGTGCTTAGGGCCAGCACCTAAATTGAATCCCAGTTTGCAAGTCATCAGACAAGAATCCAACAAGAAAATCAAAAGTGTAGATGGCAGGTAGAGTACCCCAGACTGTAGTGCTGCCCTTCCTCCACACACTATTTTAACATATTACAGGTGATTTAAATTCTCAACCACCATGCTGCATTTTTCCAGATTCACTGTAAATTCTTCCACAACACCATTTCCTAACCAGAAGTCATTAATAACAACACTAGTTGTTGCTTTTGTTGTTGTAAGAAAGATGTAGATCATAGCCGGTTAGATCCTGAGGTAACTTTAGGCTCCAAGCAAGGACACAGTGCAGAAGCCAGGTAGTGGAATGCTTCAGCCACCAAGTGGGGATGGGACTCCACCATTGACTTCCACTCTGAGGTCTCAGAGACCTCAGAGGCATGAACAGCAATGAAATCCAGGGCCTGAGTCTTCAGCTTCTCTGTGCTGTGGAGGTCAGCTAGGATGAGAGTGTGTACAGCATTCTTCACAGAGAGGTTCCTGCAGAGAGCCTCCTCACACATGACCTTCAGGCCCTCCAGGTCATACTTGTCAGCAGCTGCCAGCACATCACAGGCCATGGAGTGGCTGTGGAGGTGTGGTGCCTTCCCCTTGTAGATGAAACCCATCATCTCCTTGAAGACTTGGAGATCCAGGTCCTGGAGCTCAGTGGGGTTCTTTAGACTCTCCTTCATTTCATGNTCAAACATGGCTCTGAAAACTGGAGATCGAGCTGCTAGGATGGCTTTGTGAGCCCTGAATTCATGGCCAGCTACCAAGAGGTAGCAGTCTGTGAAGAGGGAATTCTCCCATAGCGCCCCTAGATCATCTGTCAACATGTGCCTTGGATCCTTGATTGCAGGGGTCATGTTCTGTTCAGGCATGTCAAATATGTTTCCAACTGTGCTCACCTTGCAGCATATGGTGAGCTGGTCTTCAGGGAGAAACCAGCTCTGATGGGAGAGGAGGAGACTTCGAAGGAGAAACCTTTTGAATCCCTTGTGTTCGTATTGCAGAAAGCTTTCGACATTGGGGCTCTTCCTACTCTGATATTTCTCTCCTTGGGAATTTATGATCCAGAACTCAAACTTTGCCCAAACTGGTTTCTCCAGATAGCTGAGCAACTCCAGGTAAACTGACAGATAATCTTTGCATTCTTCATCAGCGCCATTTGGGTACACCCTCAAACACCATGCCACTTCCTTATTGGCCTCTAATGAGAACACTGGGCTTGTAATCCTTTTCTGAATTCCTCCCATGCTAAATGAAAAGTTGCTAATGGTCCACTTATAGCAGAATTTCTGAACACTGATCTGTGTGTAGCCCCAGCTCTTAAATTCCATGTCCCCTGCCATTTCTGCTGGATGTAGTTTGGAGGTTAAAATTGGTCAGAGAGAAGAACTAGAAGTTATTTATTCTTCCTCCTGTTGGGTACAATTATAGGTACACTTTAGATTTTAGTTTGAATTTTAGGCTCTCTCTCTCTCTCTCTCTCTCTCTCTCTCTCTCTCTCTCTCTCTCTTCTTTTTCTGTCTGACTTCCTCTGCCTCTCCTGACTTCTCATCCCTACTCAATTCCCATCCATATGCTATAAAGAAAATCTATACTAATCCTGTCATATGGCTGATACCTCAGGGGGAAGGGATGCCTCAGAATGTACCGACTGCCGTACCACTGCCTACCTCACCATACTTGGCTCTAGCAAACATATCCTGGATTTCATTTTATGAAACAAAGCATTGATGTTGTGACTCAGATTGAAAAACTTGCAGGTTAACATGTTCCGCTGCCACACCAGCTTTCCATCTAATACATTGCTCACTAAAACGATCCATTCTAACACCAGCAAATGGGTAAGCTCCCTCTCCCACACTGGTCAGTGTAAATATCCCCTGGTCCCAAGGGAGGGCTGCTGAGCTCACAGCCACCCTGTAGTATCCTTGTGGATGGAGACAGTCTTTCTGATTAGCCTCCTTGTTGAGTCCTCCTTTTAGGACATTTTCCCTAGAGTGAGATTTCCTCTCTCCACTGTGACTTTTCCTTTAATCACTGATGAGAACCCCAGGTCTGGGTAAACCTTTCTTGGCTTCTCTACCCACTCAAGTACTAGCCTGAGCTCAGACCCCAATTGACTCCTTGAGGTCTTTGTGCTCTGTCCCTCCTGTTGTTTTAGTTATTAACTTATCCTCAGGATAATGGTAGGGGAAATTAGTAACTGCCACTCTTACCTAAAAATGATATGCCTTTGCAGCCACTCCCAGGATCCTTACTGAGATGCATCCCACTCTTAAAAGCTTCCAAATTAAAAAAAAAAAAACTTCCAAATTCACAGGCTAAATTTGGCCCCAGTATCCACTAAGCAATAACTATACATTGCTGTTTAAAGACACTTAAAATTTTTTTTAAAAGTCTCTCACCAGCCATACAAATAAATGGAGGGTCCCCTCCCACCACCTCCATCTCTTGCCATTTTACTTCTTTGCTCTCCCTCCTGCATACAGGCAGTGACAAGACTGACTGGATTGTGTATGATAACCACAGAGAAACAGTGTTCCCCCTTGATTCTGCCATTGCCCCTGTGGCTGAGGCTAGCCTCCTCTCTCTGCTTTCCTCATTTCATGCTTGCTCCTGGCCCAACCCAAAACCATGGGGCATAAAACATGCTGTGCTAGAGCAGCATTGCAGGCAGACAGAGCACAGCTGCAGGCCCTGCCCCTTACTCCCTGCCCCTCCCAAGGTCCTTGTTCTCTTACCCTGCCCTACTGTCAGCTCTCTGATTTCTTTCCATTTCTTCTGCATCAGCACTAAACCAGGTGTATCAGCTGACCTGCCCCATTTATAGCTCAGACCCACTGCTCTGGCTACAGTAACAGAAGCTGACCATGGTGAAAGCAGTGACCTCTTGTCCAAACAAAACATGTCCATTTATCTCTATATGTTTGTCTTTGTATATGTTTTTATCTGCTGATAAACAATTATCTCTGACATCCCAAGATGTAACACACATGTGACATTCCCCCAGGCAGAGCTGTAGCTTCAGCACCATCTTGGTTGGGGGCAATCATGTGAGTGTCTGCCATCTTTTCTGTGGGCAGATAAGGTTTTCCTATGCTATTGCTTCAGTGCCATTTTAGATAAGGGAAGTCACATGAATGGCTGTAACTTCAGTGCCATCTTAGTTAATGACAGTCCCATAAGCTCCCACAATCTTTCTTCTGGGCAATTCCTACCTCACTGCCTTCTCACCTTAGAACATACTGACTTAGGGTCTCCTATTCTATCCTGTCTTGGTAAATAATAATTTTAATATTAATTTAAATGTTTACAACAGTAAAAAAAATAAGTTTTACAATCACTGCCTTAAGTTAAAGATCTTAACTTAGTCGGCTCTCCCCTCTCCACTCATGTATCTGACCTCTCCTCTGTCGTTCTCTGGCAGCCCTGACCCAGCACATCCCCCTCTTCTCACCAGACCCTGAGAGCATCCACTCCTAAAATCCACATCACTGATTCCAAGGGGGCACCTAACTCAGAAATGCTTAATAGATACTAGCTCTCAATCTTGTCAGACATCTGCTAAATGTAACATTAAATGTTTAAGCTTCTTAGGACAGAGACACCCTCCCCAAAAGCAAAACAGTTACAACCTCCCCTACATCCACCAATGTCTCCAAGAAGATGTAGGCACAGTGACAAGACTGCCTAGATTGAGTTATGATAACCACGAGTTATAGACCTCCATTGCCTTGAGGCTGCCTGGACTCATCCTACACCATCAAACTGAGGATACACAGAGAGTTAAATTTCTTATATTGCCTAGGACAAGGTGAGTCATTTCCCCCAGTTCCTATTCCACATGAAAATTGCTTCTTGTTTTCTGGGCCTAATGGACACTCAAAATCTGCCTGAGTTGTGATGGAGAGAATGCAGGGACCTGAGGAAACTTTCTACAGAGTGGTCTATTGACCAACCTCTGTCATCTTAATTACTGACCTAGATTTTAATTTATTTTTCCCAAATTTCTAACTACATTGACAGCTGAACTAATTACAGATAGAAAACAGACCTATAGTTCCTTACCCCAAGGTAATTTACCACCTTATTAGCTAATTAGTCAATTTGTTAACTACTTAAGACTACCAGATCTCTTATCGAATCAAACAGGTTTCCTTTACTCTCTGGATTTATGATAAAGGACAGAAAAGTTCAGATGTAACCTCTCACAGACATAACCTTATGTTACTTCTTTTTCTTAACTCAGTTACCAGAGACTAAGTGTATCATTTTTTCTCTGCTTGTTAAGCTACTGTCCTAACATTATAAATTACTTATAAATTAGCCTAACCCTAGGAAAACATTCCACTATATGATCCAACTTTTATAATCACAAGTGCAAATTTTAAGTTTCAATTGATTTCCTTTAACCTAGACTTAAAGCGTTTCTCATGCTAAATCTGTACTATCATAGTTTCAAATATAAGTTTCCTTTGGATGTCTTTTAACTATAGACCTAAGGTGTTTCTCATGCTAAAAGATATGATCAATTATCATATTCATCAGGTCATCAAAATTTCCAGTTTTCAATAATTGTCCATTCAATGCATATTTCTAAAAGGCTTTTCATTATACATGTATTTTTTTTCAGTCTCCTAAGCAGAAGAAAAAGCCCTTCTTGCTCCTTCAGCTCTAGGAAAGGCCTTTGTCTTTAAGCTCATCTTAAAGACTGTTCATCCTGTTAACAAATTCATCTCTTTTGTAAACACNTAAGCTCCANGAAACACAATCAGATCTACCTCTCATGNACCAAACAGACTCNATTTTGATAATTACACCTGCCAATCAATAATCTACATTCCCACTTGAGACCTATTCTAGAAGATGGGATTCCTGTCCTGTTCCCTAGCATTGGGACTCCCCATATCATAACCATTAAGACCTAAGTGTTTCAAATGTACATCTAAGAAAAATTTGTCTCTCCCAAAGCACATACTTAACTTTATTCTCTTCTGCAAATGTATTTTCTCCTCCTCCTCCTCCTCCTCCTCCTCCTCCTCCTTCTCCTCCTCTTCCTTCTCCTTCTCCTTCTCCTCTTCCTTCTTCTTCTTCTTCTTCTTCTTCTTCTTCTTCTTCTTCTTCTTCTTCTTCTTCTACTACTACTACTACTTCTACAAGTACTAATACTATTACTACCACCAACAAACATGAACGAATATGTTTCAGCATCTTGTCAGGTCCAGCATTTTACTCAAAATCAACATCCTTAACAGTTCCAGAGAAGCAACCCACATGCTCCAATCTACTCTTACAGACACAGATGCTTCAACTGGATGTGCTCCTTTTACCTACAGATGGTTCCACAGACCCTGGATAACAAGGAAACAGTCAACTCTCCCAAGACTGGACCAACATCTCCATCCACATTTTCTTTGGTTTCCCAAATACTCATCATCTAAAAGTCAGCAGAAAAAAACTAAATAAAATTTCTAATATTCCTGCTCCAAAATCATCTTTGTCTAGTTTTTCTTTTTATTTTGAATTAATCCAAAATGAAAGAATGTTACCATTCTTTCTAGGCTTCATCCAAAAGTTACCTGGCCAGGTACACAAGATTCACTAAAAAACTGTTTATTTACCTGCTTCTTGCAATTTTATTTGCTCTTAATCTTGCTGACTCTGTAACCACTTTTCCCCCTCTTTCCCATTCCCCTTCCACCTCTTTCTCGACATATTCCTAGCCTAACACTCCTCTTCTTTTTTCTCTATCCTTTCCTCTTCCTCCCCCATCTCTCTTTCTCGGTCTCTACTCTCTTCTCATCACTAGTCAACTCCCATTCCCATGCTCTAAATAAATTCTATACCACAGGAAACCTATACTAAACCAAACTATACAATAAACTCTATTCTACACTGTGGCTGGTAGCACAGGAGGAAGGGATGCCTCAGCATGTGCCCACTAAAGTACCCCTCCAACTCTTACCATATTTGGTTCTAATAAACATACCCTGGCTCTCTTTTCATAAAGCACAACAATTATTATATATAACTTTGGATGAGTTTGGAAAATGTTATACATTCACATTTCAAATATATTGTATGAGTCAGGGTCCTGTAGAGAACGTACAGAATGAATTCCACTCTATCAATAGAAAGTGGATATATGAGAAAATCTTATAGGATGAGATCCAGTTAATCCAGCAATGGCTAAGTCCAGTACTTACTTAGTCCACAAGGTTTTGAAGTCTCTGAAGAGTTCCAATAGCAGTGATGAAATGGGCTTGCTTGTAAGATGAGAGCAAGCAGGCAAAGACAGAGCTTCCTTCTTCCCTGTGCTTATGTAGGCCTAGAGCAGAAGGTGTGGCCCAGTTGAAGGTGTGTCTTCTAGTCTCAAAAGCTGGAATAAAGGTATGTGTTTTCCTGCTTCAAAACTCAGATTAAAGGTGTGTGTTGTCCTGCCTCAAACTCGGGTTAAAGGTGTGTGTTTTCTTGCCTCAACACTCAGATTAAAGGTGTGTGTTTCTACCTGAAGAGTCTATATTGGAATTGGATCTATCTACTTCTACTTAAGCAAAAAAATATTTTAAAGGCATGCCCTCAAGTTTCATGGTTCTTAGGTCCACAGGTAGTAACACAAGAAGAATAGCCATCACCAGTGAATTTGCTTTCTAGGGTCAGTCTTCCATAAATAAAGTGATCATGCTAATCTGCACAGAGATTGTTTATTTACCATTGTGCTTATCTTACACAGATTCCTGCCTTAAAATGATCAGAGAAGGAGTGTTTTCCTTAACATGTCAGAAATCTGAGTGTTCACAAACTGGAGGGAATGTGGGAGAGCTCCTCTATGGTAGGCAGGAAGCAGANCCTGAAAATTATGAAGNTGCTCTTCTTCTTTCCTTTGTGTTATTCTAATCAGAACCACCAAACTTATGATGACTCTGCGCAATTTGGTTAGTGACCTTGTACTTCACCTCAGGAAATCCTCATGGGAAATCCTTTTCAAGAGCGATTTAAGGGTGTGGTTTAGGAATATCCTAAATGCTTTTCAATTCAATCACTTTAATTGGGAGGATTCACCTCTTACTCTGCATTCTCCCCTGATAAGTTCTGTCCTTTTCAGACTTGGACTGCCATGCTTTCTCTGCTAGTCCTAAAAAGGGAGAGATTTTGCTGTTTTCCAAAGGGCTGCAGCATATATTGAAAAGATCTCAAAGATTTGTTTTTACTGCCCTTATGTACACTGAAGTATGAATTCTGCCTACATCTCTCATCTCTCCAGTTTGTCACATATTTGACCTCAGTCTAGAGGACACAGAAATAACTACAGTGTTTCAATCAGCTCAGATACTCCTAGCTCTCCGGCTCCAATGCTGCTCATTCAGCAGGATAAATCAATTAATTTGTTTTGATTTTTGTTTAATTCCTTGGACTTATTGCTATTATTAACATCAGTGACTCTTCAACAGGTTCTTTTAAGAACTTGGTGGGAAGGACCTGAGATTCATATCTGAGTTCTAGAATCACATCTTTCACAGTTTCTGGACACTGGTATCTAAATTGAAGATGCCTAACCAGACTTTCCTCCATAGCTGATCTAGCAGTTGACTTTCTAATAAGTTTATTGCAAAAGTAATTATTATTCATCTGTATTTATTAACATTTCTGAGGATTTCTGCCTCCACATGCCAACCTTGGCCTAGCCCTGGAAGTTTTGAGTTTCCATAAAATCTATTCTACCCCTAGAATGTTTTGAGCATCTGAGAGTTATATCTGAATAAGCGCACTCCTTCCTAGCTCTTTCTGAGCACTGGCTGTTGATTTAAGGCTCCTCTCCAGGTAACCGATTCAATCTGAATTCTGTCAGTTTTTCCTGAACTGCTCTGCTTGGCCTCATATTAAATTTGACAATCAATTCTACTCTTGTGGATTTTTCTGGTTCTCTGAATCATTCTGTCTTTCTATACCTTTGTCTCCACTGTTCTCTCTTCCTCCTGTCTCTGAAAAACTCTCCTGGAAAACCTACCTCCTCTCTTTCTTTTCTCTGTTCTCTCTTTCTTTCTTTGTTCTGGCTTCTTGTTTTTTCATTATTTATTTTATTACTTTGCATACCAAATATTGCCCCATCACAGTCCCCCTCTCCCCTGCTCAGATTCCTTTAGTCCTTCCCCATCTCCTTTGCCTCTGAGAGAGTGCCCCACAGCACTTCCCCTCCTTGGGGCATTAGGTCTCTCCAAGATTATGCACTCCTTTTCCACTGAGACCAGACAAAGTAGGCCTCTACTACATTTGCACTTGGCTCTTCCATGACTTCTAGGAGCTCACAGATGGAATACACTGTGGGGTGGACCATCTCAAAGCATTGGATCCATGGTTAGATTGTAGAACACTGGGTTAGCCCAGGCCTTGTATCCTGGCTTTCCTGCCATTATTTTAAATAGTTGAGTAACATACCATTTAGAGAATGTACCACATTATCTATAGTCAGTTTCTAATTTCTGGCCATGAAGAATAAGGAAACAATAAATATGGTTGATCAAGATCTCTATGATAGAGAGAAGCATCCTTTGCATCTATGCCCAACAGTGATATAGGTGGGTCTTGAGGTAAACTGATTCCTATCTTTCTGAGGAATTACCACAGTAATTTACACAGTGGCTATAAAAATGTTCATTCCCACCAGCAATGGAGAAGTGTTCCTATTACTCCACATCCTAGTCAGCATGAGCTGTCACTAGTGTTACTGATCTTAGCCATTCTGACTGATGTAAGATGGAATCACAAAGTACTTGACTTGCATTTCCCTAATATCTAAGAATGTTGAATATTTTTAAAGTGATTTTCAGCCATTTAAATATTTCCCTATTGTGAGTTCTCTGTTTACTACTTGTACTGGCTAGTTTTGTGTCCACTTGACCCAGGCTGGAGTTATCACAGAGAGAGGAGCTTCAGTTGGGAAAATCCCTCCATGAGATCCAGCTGTAAGGCATTTTCTCAATTAGTGTTCAAGAAGGGAGGTCCCCTTGTGGGTGGTGCCATCTCTGGGCTGGTAGTCTTGGGTTCTATAAGAGAGCAGACTGAGCAAGCCAGGGGAAGAAAGCCAGTAAAGAACATCCCTCCTTGGCCTCTGCATCATCTCCTGCTTTCTGATCTGTTTGAGTTCCAGTTCTGACTTCCTTGGTGATGAACAGCAACATGGAACTGTAAGCTGA
>NW_018392445.1:7715-17238 GCF_900095145.1 Mus pahari | reverse complement strand
AGTATGGAAATGTAAGCTGAATAAACCCTTTCCTCCCCAACTTGCTTCTTGGTCATGATGTTTGTGCAGGAATAGAAACCCTGACTAAGACAGTGAGTGTGTGTAATATGACAGAAATTCACTCTCAGTCAGATGATGATATGGTAAGTAAAAATCTATTTGCATTTTGTAGGTTACTGCTTTATCCAAATGACTGTCCTCTTTTCCTTATAGAAGCTTTGCAGGACCATCAGGTCCTATTTATTAGTTCTTGATCTTACTGACTACAGTATCTGTGTTCTTTTCAGAAAGCTGGCTCCTTTGACAATGAGTTCAAGCTTATTCCTCATGTTCTCTTCTATGAGGTTCATTATACCTGATTTTATCTTGAGGTCCTTGATACATTTGGACTTGATTTTTGTAGAGGGTGAAAGGTGTGGATCTACTTGCATTCTTCTATATGCAGTCATCCAGAAAACTGGGACAGAGATTGCATCGAATCTGTTGACAAATCATTTGATTCATGAACATGGCAAACCTTTCCATCATCTGAAACAATCAATTTGTTCAAAGACTTGAAGTTTTTGTTTTTTCATCATACAATGCTGAATTACAAAGACAGCTGAAACTTGATGATTACGCCTTGGTGCTATGTAGTCTAGCAGCTTTAAATTCTTGAGACAAAATCGAAGGGTCATAAAAGAGGTCTGTGTCATTTACTACAATTATACAAGGGCCAAAGAAGCATTCGCTGATTTTTTTCCAATATTGACTTTGGCTGTAAAAAGGATAATATCAGATTCAGAAGTCAGAAAAAAAATGAAGCTTTGACTTTTGAAAATGCCAATTCAGAATGCAAAGGGGTGATTAGCTATTTAAAGGCAATATTAGAGCAAATAGAGGAATGGTTTAAACATAGAGGTGATATTGGATCTCATGTGTGTGGTGCTAATTTGAAAAAAGCAATTTCTAAATGTATTAAGAAAAATCAAAACGGCATATGTGTTAATTGTGGTAAGCAAGGTCATTTGAAATGGATTTTAGACAAGGCACTCCTGGAACCAATATTTTTTTCTAGAAATAATCCAAAGAGAAGATTTCAGCCTTCTAGGATATGCAGAAGGTGTGGCAGAGGCTGGCATTGGAGTAATGAATGCTGATCAACAAGGATAGACAAGGATAACCATTCACCATCAGAAAAGGGGGCCTCCTGCAGGCCCTGATATCAAATTGCTTTCAACTATTCCCTGTCAAGGAACAGAACTGCTACCCAACACAGACAAATGTAGAAATTCTGCAATGCCAGAATCTTAGATGCTAGCATAAACAAAACAGTCAAAAACAGCTGGGACATAATGTTTAGAATTTAGCCCACACAGCAGTCCCTGAACATTCCAACATGGCTGAAGCACAAGTGTAGATCTTAAAACAATCTGTTTGAAGGTGACAGAGATCATTAAGGAGAAAATGAAGAATTCCCTTAAACAGGTCCATAAAAACATATACAAACAGTGTGAGGAAAGAAAGAGATCCATTAAAGAAATCCCAGAAGACAAAACAAACCGTGGAAGAAAATGAATAAAAATGTATAAGGCCAGAAGATTGAAATAGAATCAATAAAGAAAACAAATACAGAGGGAATTCTGGAAATGAGGATTTTAAAATTTCCATACAAAGAAAGAATGAAGGAAATAATAGTTGATTCTTTATGAAAATTCACAAGATCAATCAATCCTGATGCAAACTAAAAAAAAGTGCAGACAGAATATACAAATTAACCTATTCAGAAATTAAAGGTGAGACATGGTAACAGACAGAAAATCCAGAGACTCACAAGGTCACACTTTTAAAAACAGTGCTTCACCACCTAGGAAAATCTAAAATAACTTGATAGTTTTCTCAATAGCTATCAATTCTCACGGCCAAATCATCGTCAGAGACTCAATTAAACAGACATAACTCCTAGCAAATAGAAGTGGTTGATAAATGTCACCTCACTTGCCCCCACTCCAATCAGTATCCCCACCCCTGCTTTCCTCCTTGTTGCTGAGTACAAGCTTTAGAATCAGGTGTTGGGGGGATTCTCTGCTGGACCAGAGCCCAACAAGATCAGGCCATGAGAAATTCAGGCAGGCCACCTTCTCAAAGACATATTCCTGGTCTCTCAGTGACCCTTCACTCTACTTCACTCTACTTCTATCCTCTTTCCCTCCACTTTATTGTGTCCCAGTTCCTAATATGCTAATATGCTAGAAACCCTGGCTGGCCCTCTTCACCTGACCCTTCCCACCCTCACATTGGAGCTGCAATGCTGCTGTGTCCTTAGGCCCAATAGGGCTATTGCACACCCTCCTGCCCTCTTCTCCTGACTTCCTTTCAGAATTGTCTGCCATCCCACAGTTCCCCTTGTTTTTCATGGCCTTTGTGACTCCCTGTGATTCTCTGATCCTTTCTTATGGATCACATCCCTCCCAGGAGAATGCCAGGGCCAGAGCCAGCAAGTAGGGGTAGGTGGGTTGGGGAGCAGGGCAGGGGAAGGGTATAGGGGACTTTGGGGATAACATTTGAAATGTAAATGAAGAAAATATCCAATTAAAAATCTATTTTAAAAATGAGCTGGCTCAGGAGTTTGCAATATATATAGGGTATGTATGTATGTATGTATATCTCAAAAAGTGTATATGAAACAGCATAAAGATCTAAGTAAAAAGCACTAGACTGGCTAGTTTACTGTCAACTTGACACAAGCTAGAGTCATCAGAAAGAAAAGAGCCTCAGTTGAGGAAATGCCTTCATGAGATCCAGCTGTAAGACATTTTCTCAATCAGTGATCAATGTAAGAGGGCCCATTTCATTGTTGGTAGTGCCATCCCTGGACTGGGGAGCCCGAGTTCTCTAGAAAAGCAGGCAGAATGAGCCATGTGTAGCAAATCAGTAAGCACCATCCCTCCATGGCTACTTCATCAGCTCCTGCCTCCACGTTTCATATCTGTTTGAGATCCATTCCTAACTACCTCATAGGATGGATTATGATCTGGAATTATAAGCCAAATAAGCCCTTTCCTCCCCAAGGTGGATTTTGGTCATAATGATTACTACAGCAATGGCGACCCTGACTAAGGCAAATGGGTACACATCTAAATGGAGGAATGATTGTGAAACAAATTTGTAGGAGGCCTCCTAGGCGATTATCTATTGGCAAAAGGTCATAGTGTCTACTCTTTGTTGATCTAAGTTAAGTCATCCAATGCCAGTCTTTGCCCAACCTTCTACATATCCAATAAGGCTGACATCTTTTCTGTGGGTAATTTCTAGGAAAACAAAACAAAACTACAACAACAACAAAAATGGGTTTCTCAGACTACCTTGGTAACAATCCATGTTCCACAATTTAAAAAAAACTGCCATTTTCATTTGTCTTAATACATGTAGAAATTACTTCTATCAAGTTAGAGCCATAACCATATGCTCCAACATCAGCTATATCTCTAATCCATTTCTCTATTGGTGTTGATCTAGCCTTTAAAGATCTAATCATAATTTTGCGTTCTGAATTAGCATTTTGTTGTTGTTGTTTTTTGGCTTTTCTTTTTTTCCAGACAGGGTTTCTCTGTGTAGCCCTGGCTGTCCTGGAACTCACTCTGAACACCAGACTGGCCTCGATCTCAGAAATAAGCCTATCTCTGCCTCCTGAAGGTTGAGATTAAAGGCGTGCACCACCACTGCCCAGCTCTGAATTAGCATTTTCAAAAGCCTAAGATTCAATCAGTATTTTGTTTTTGACTCCTGAATCTCATATTATTCTATTTACAGCTGAAGTCAATCTTGGCAAGTATCAGTAAAAGTTTTTTGTGGCCATGTGTAATTTTAGTAAATGTCACAGACCTCTTTCCTAACTCTTCAATTTTGTCCCAAGCATTTAAAACTACTAAACTACATATCCAGAGTTTCTGTTTCCCAGAACTAGAAATGCCCCAAATAAGTCAGTTCCAGGAAAATAAAACCAGACCTCACAGACAACAAATCAGAAGCAGCCAGGAGCTGTCTACCAACCTGGCCTAAGTCAAGCCTAAGCCCAACATAGTTAATCAGCAAGGATGCTAAAACAACCCCCAAACTTCTCAGAACCTTGACCAATCCCAAAGGCACACCAATAGCTTTGCAGATAGAGCTAACCAATCAAGGGAAAGAAATGTAAATGTCACCCATTCTTACATTGACAGGCTTTAAATTGACACTGTAAAGCACACACCTCCATCTTCTTTCCCGATATATGGCAGACCCCTGAAGGTTTGATCTCAACAAAAATAACTGTTTATAACATTTGAGTGTGGGGTGTCATTTTTCAGTGAATTGTGGGACCTCATATTTGGGGTATGTCTGAGGTGTGCTGAAAACCTCTGACCCAAATAGTTGAGCTTTTTTTTTTCCTTCTTCTGATCAAGAAATTAGTTTCTTGTTTTGTTGATTGCCACTTCAATGTTTTCTTTTCTGGTTCAATCTGGAGGCCATGTTTGTTTGTTTATTGGTTTGTTTTTGTTGTTTTGGGGTTGGTTCTTTTTTTTTGTTTTGTTTTTTTTTTTTTTTTTTTTTTTTTTGGTCACCCAGTCTGGGATTATGGAGGACACTCCCAAAGATTATCTGGAAACCTTGGTAGTTTTCATCTAATTTATGAATCAACTGTGTGTCTGAGGACCTTCTGTATACAGGAAGGAAGACCTACTGAAACAGACTTTTCTTTTTTGGTTTGGCAGTATCAACCATAAATGGTGAAAAATTCAGAATGATTCCAGTAAAATCAGGATGAAGACAACATTGTGGACTTCCTCCATATCTACTAAATACAATACATGAAGTCTTGTGTAGAACATTAAGAAAAGTAAAGGAGACCAAGGGGAGAGAAATTGGAAAGGAAGAAGTCAAATGTTATTTGCAGGTGATAGGATAGGATACATCGGTGACCCTAAAATTCTACCAGAGAACTCCTACAGCAGAGGAACACTATCAACAAAGCAGCTGAATACAAGATTAACTACAATGAAACAAACAAACGCAGCAGCCTATTTTTATAGAAAGGACAAACAGATTGAAAAGGAAATGAGGGATACAGCACCTTTCACAATGGTCTCAAGCAATGTACAATACCTTGTGCTAACTCTGACCAAACAAGTGGAGGTCTTGATGATAAAAGTCTTGGAAGGAACAAATTGAAAATCTCAGAAAATAGAAAGATCTCCCATATTCATGAATCACTAGGATTAACATAATTAAAATTGGCCATACTAACACAAGCAATCTACAGATTCAATGCAATTTCCACCAAAATCAATGCAATTCTTCAAATGTGTTGAAAGGACAATTCTCAACTTCATAAGGAAATACAGGAAAACCCAGGGGAGTTAAACCAAACTCAAACAATAAAAGGCCTGCAGGAGCCCTCACCATTCAAGATCTCAAGGTATAAAACTATAGTAATAGAAACATTATGGCATTGTCATAAAAACAGACTCAACGATCAATGGCATCAAATTGAAGATCCATATATAAACCAACAACCATAGTAAAAACTGATTGTTTTTTTTTTTAAAAGCCAAAATTACACAACGCAAAGCAGACAACCTCTGCAACACAAGACGCTGGTCAAGCTGGATGACTGCATTGAGAAAATGAGAGTATATACATATCTACCACCCTGCAGAAAGCTCAACTCCAAATGGATCAAAGACCTCAAGATAAACCAGGTACAGTGACCTCATAGAAGAGAAAGTGAGAAACAGGCTTGAACTCATTGTCAAAGGAGACAACTTCCAGAAGAGAACACTGACAGACAGTGTAGTCATTAAAATCAACAACTAATGCATAGGATCTCATGAAACTGAAAAGATCCAGAAACAAATACAACTGGAAAATGTGTGTGTGTGTATTCATATAACATATATATGTATGTTATAGTTGAGCAGCTTGGTGTTCTGGGAGGATTCCTAACAGTGGGAGGAGGGCCCGTCTCTGTTGTAGACTGCTGTCTGAACNTTCTGCTCCCACATGAGTGCCCATATTCAGGTGCAGTCCGGGGAATTCTTAGTCATCTAAGGCTAGAGGCTGTGATTGGGCAGTGGTGGGAGGGAGTAGAGCTGAAAATTTTACAAAGGGTAGAGACAGAGAGAGGGAAAGGGAGAAACATAACAGGGATGGAGAGAAGATAAAGGAAGAAGATGAACCACAACCACGTGGTCTGAAAGAGCCACAGGTAGCTATGGATATCATAGAAGGGCAACTGAGCAATTGGCATACATTTGCCCCATCTAGGTATGCAGCTTGTCCTTATATCAATTGACTTTTGAATTCTTTGTGTAATCATTTTAGAAGTTGACAATTTAGTGTTATAAATCTGACTGTTAAATTACAAGCCTCTGGAGTTTTCATTTTACAAAGTTACAGTAACTTGTGCAAGCAGCAGCTGGCTTTCTGCTAGCTAGCCAAAGGAGGCAATTGGACTGGGAAGGTCTGGGCAGCTTGGCAGCCAGCTTGCAGCAGGAACCATGGGGCAGGTGAGACCTCCATTGACAACAAGGAGCCAGACATATTGTGGATTATTTTTTATAATTACATGCTACAATTCTCTTACGCTTTTGCTTGCTCTTGGGACCCCTTTTCTTCTATTGGGTTGCTGCCTTAGGAGGAGGGCAAGAGTCAGTCTTATTGTAACCTGTTATGTTCGGTTAATATCTCTAGGAGGTCTGCTATCTTCTGATACAAAGTGAAGGAGTGGACATGGAAGAGGGAGTATTGGGGGAAGGGACTTGGAGGAAAGGAGTTAGGGGAAACTGGTGTTGGGATGGAATATATAAAAGGAAATTCCATACAATATANTACAATAAAAATAAATTCATGCTCAAGNAGAATTCTCAGGAGAACACCCTAAAACTTTCCTGGAGGCTCCACAGAAATTCCAGAGAGTACACTTTGAGACACNANNGTGTCTGAGCCCCTCNNGNCAANGNAGAGGGCAGTGGTCAAGGAATTCCACAGGGTGCTCAACCTGAGATCCAGATTGCCAAGATTTCCTTTGATCAGTTCATTCCCAAAACACTCAGAAGGACCCTAACACATCTATACGAAAAGGAGAATGTGACAACATATTTGATCATACTGTGAATCCTCAAGTTGTGTAACTTACTGAAAAAAATCTGTTTTTAGTTGTAGAGTGATTCAGCTTTTAGCACATGTCTTTAATCCCACTGGCTGGAATATAGACATACCCTTAGTATACACCTTTAGTCCCCAAAATTGAAGATAAAGTTAGTTTGTAGAAAGAAGCCACAGTGTGCAGAGAAACTAAAAACTCAGAGAAAATTAGACACAAGAGGCTATGCCCAACTTTTATGAGAATAAGGAGGAAAGGGAAAATATTTAAGAGGTTTGTGCAGAGAGAAAAGCAGAGAGGACAGCATTGCTGGGATATCGGTGCAGAGANGGGTTGAAGAGAGAACAAGANAGAGACAGGCAGACAGAACACGCCAGAGGGTGAGAAGGAGACAGGAGATTAGAAGTGATTGTAAAAGTTAGTTTGAGACGAAGCTTCTCTCAGGAGAAGCTGAGAAAAGCCAGATTGAATCAGTTTTAATGGAGAGGCGCTGTGAGCCAGAAACAATTAAGTCAGGCAGCCAGAGATCAGAAAGAACTAGCAAGTGGGGAGCTTACTCAGCCATAATTCTCAGAAGCTGAGAACATTCTAAGCCTAGAGTTGATTACGCAGAGGCTAGAACCTTCCAGGAGTAGTCCTAGGTCAGGAGACCAAGGCAGAAAGCTTCAGAGACAACAATTAATGCATGCAAATAAAAGTTACCTTTGCCAGGAGGTGGTGGCATTTGAAATGTAATGAAGAAAATATCTCATAAAAAACTTTTTTGCTTAACATGAAGAAGATAGATCCAGTTCAAATACAGACCATGGGGTAGAAAAACACACACCTTTAATCTGGGTCTTGAGACAGGAAAACACACACCTTTAATCCAGAAATTGAGACTAGAAGACACACCCTGTACNGTCTTGAGACAGGAAAACACACACCTTTAATCCAGAAATTGAGACTAGAAGACACACCCTGTACTCGGCCACACCTTCTGCTTCGGGCCTTTATAAGCACATGGAAGGAGGAAGATTTATCTCTTGGCCTGCTTGCTCTCATCATACTAGCAAGCCCATTTCTTCACTGACATTAGAACCTACTTCTTTAGGATTCCGGTATATACTGAAGACCACGAGACTTCAAACTTTGTGGACTAAGTAAGTACTGCCTTTAGCAACTGTTATATTACCTGGCCTCAGCCTGTACTCTTTGGGGAGAGTGTAGCTGGTTGACACTGTTGCTCAGAAAATGGGCCTGCAAGCCCCCTCAACTCCTTCAGTCCTTTCACCAAAACCCCCATTTGGGAAATCACTCCATTCCACTAAATGTGCTCAGTAGAATGGTTTATCCTTTGAGTAGAGGAAAGCTATGGATTTGTTTGAGTTAATTTTATACCCAGCCACTTTGCTGAAGTTGTTTATCAGATTTTGGAGTCTCTGGTGAAATTTTTGGGGGTGGCTCAAAGATACTATTATATCATCGACAAGTCGTGATATTTTAACTTCTTCTTTTGCAATCCCTTTGACCTCCTCTTGCTGTCTAATTGCTCTGATTAGGACCTCGTGTACTATATTGAATAGGTAGGGAGAGAGTTGGAAGTGTTGTCTAGTCCCTGAATTTAGTCAGGTTTCTTCAAGTTTTTCTCCATTTAGTTTGATGCAGACTACAAGTTTGCTGTGTGTTGCTTTTACTATGTTTAGGTATGGGCCTTGAATTCCTGATTTTTTCCAAGGATTTTACAATGAAGGGTGTTGAATTTTGTCTAATACTTCCGCTGCACCTAATAAGATGATCATGTGCATTTTTTTCTTTGAGTTTGTTTATACAGTGCATTAAGTTGATGGATTTCCATCTATTGAAGCATAACTCCATGCATGGGATGAAGCCTTTTATATCAACGTGGATGATCATGTTGATGTGTTCTTAGATGTGGTTTGTGAGAATTTTATTGATTATTTTTGCATTAATGATCCCATCAGAAATTGGTCTGAAGTTCTCTTTCTTTGTTGGGTATTTGTGTGGTTTTGCTATCAGCATAACCGTGGTTTCATGGAATGAACTGGGTAGTATTTCTTCTGTTTTTATTTTTGGAATAGTTTGAAGTGTATTGGTATTAGGTCTTCCTAAAGGTCTGATGGAAGCCGGGTGTGGTGGTACATGCCTTTAATCCCAGAACTTGGGAGGCAGAGGCAGGCAGATTTCTGATTTCGAGGTCAGCCTGGTCTACAAAGTGAGTTCCAGGACAGCAAGAGCTATACAGAGAAAANCTGTCTCAAAAAACCAAAGGTCTGATAGAATTCTGCACCAGACACATCTTGTTTTTGGTTTTTTTTGGATGGGAGACTTTTAATGTCTATTTCTCTTTCTTTAGGGGTTATGGGATTGTTTAGATGGTTTGCAGGAGGAACAAGCCAC
>NW_018392445.1:3615-7513 GCF_900095145.1 Mus pahari | reverse complement strand
GTGTATTATAATTGTAACCAACAGGATGAAGAGTAAATAACTTCTAGTTCTTGTTTTCAGATCAACTTTAACCTCCACTCTACCTCCAGCAGAAATGTCAGAGGACATGGAAGCCAACAACTGGGGCTACACACATATCAAGGTTAAGGAATTCTGCTACGTGTGGACCATTAGCAACTTTTCACTTTGCATGGAGGGAATTAGGAGAAGGATTAAAAGCCCAGTGTTCTCATTAGAGGCCAGTGATGAAGTGACATGGTGTTTGAGAGTATACCCAAACGGGGTTGATGAAGTAAGCAAAGATTATCTGTCAGTTTTCCTGGAGCTGCTCAGCTGTCTAGAGAGCCCAGTTTGGGCAAAGTATGAGTTCTGGATCACAACTTCCCAAGGAGAGAAATATCAATGTATGAAGAGCATCAATGTCGCTAGGTTTCAAAAATACCAATACAGGGGATTCAAAAAGTTCATCCTTGGAGATNNCCTCCTCTCTCATCCATGTCGGTTTCTCCCTGAAAACAAGCTCACCATCTGCTGCAAGGTGAGCATAGTAGGAACCATCTTTGGCATGCCTGGAGAGAACATAACACCTGCAATCACGGATCCAAGGCACCTGTTGACAAATGACCTCTCGGGGCTGTGGGAGAATTCCCTGTTCACAGACTGCTGCCTGTTGGTAGCTGGCCAAGAATTCAGGGCTCACAAGGCCATCCTAGCAGCTCGCTCTCCAGTTTTCAGAGCCATGTTTGAACAGGAAATGAAGGAGAAACTAACAAGTCCCACTGAGATCCATGACCTGGATCCCAAAGTCTTTAAGGAGATGATGGACTTCATTTACACTGGGAAGGTGTCAAACCTCCAAAGCCACCTCATGACCACTGGTGTGCTGACAGCTGCTGACAAGTATGGCCTGGAGGGCCTGAAGGTTCTGTGTGAGGATGCCCTCTCCAGGAACCTTTCTGTGGAGAATGCTGCCCACACTCTCATCCTGGCTGACCTCCACAGCACAGAGCACCTGAAGACTAAGGCCCTGGATTTCATTGCACTTCATGCTTCTGAGGTCTCTGAGACCTCAGGGTGGAAGTCAATGAGGGAGTCCCATCCCCACTTGGTGGATGAAACATTCCACTTCCTGGCTCCTGCGCACAGTGCTTCTTGGATCCCTCACTCAAACACCTAAAGTGAGTTTAGGGGATGGACAGCTATGGCCAACACCTGTCTTCCAACATCTATAGCCAATGTTGTTACCACTGATTTCTGGTTAGAGTACAGTATTGCTGGAACATTTATAGTGAGTCTGTGAAAAGGCAGCATGGTGGCTCAGGATTTAAAACAGCTGTTCTATGTTAAAATGGTGGGTGGGGAATGGGAAGCACTGGAGTCTGGGAAATCTCCTTGACATATGTTAATGTTTAGTATGATTTTTGTCCGATGACTTGGAATCTGGGATTTAATGTAGGTGCTGGCCCTAAGGACAGACAAATCTGAGTTTCTTTAGAGAAATCTGCCGGCATTGGACTATGTAGCAGAGATGCTCTGGGCCCAGAACAAATGATAAATCAAATTTGAATGTTAATCAATGGAGAAGGAAAAGACAATGAAGACTTTTATTTTTTAAAGATTCAGTTAGTGGGAACCCAGCTGCAGAAGCAGTTACAGCTCACTCAGAGAACTCTGGTCAAGCTATCAGCACACAGGAGAGTTTTTCAACCACCTCTAACAGATGATGCAGAGGATCTGAGGCCCTCCTCTGCTCTCCATTGCTACAAACAGCTCTGTAGACAAAACCTTAACCAAATAAAATATAATAGGAATAAAACGTTTGAAAACAGTCTTTGGATTCTAGAGATGTTTATGTTCAGAGAATGTGAATGTAACCCAATAGGTCCTGCTCAGCTCTGGATGTCTGTGCAGACCTCTCACTGTCCTACCAGCATTAGACATCTTTTAACTTTTTCTTGGCATTTAGTGTTGACAAATAAGAACTCTACCATCATACTCTTATGACAACTGAAAAGAGTAGACCAAAGTGGAGAGAGTCTACTCGTTCTGGGAGAAATATGTTTGTTTCAAGGCATGTAAAAATCTTTTATATATTTTGAAAACATTAGAAGGGATTGGTTCATTACAGATTCACACTCCCTAGGCCAGTACATCTCGATCTTCCAAATGCAGTTCCCTTAATACAGTTCTGCATGTTGTTGTCCTCCAGGACCATATGTGGCTACTTCATAAATGTAGTGATGCTACTGTTATGAATCATGTTATAAACAGTTGATATATATACAGGATATGTGATATGTACCCTCTATGAATAGGTTAAAAGACTGCCAAAGTGATGGGGATCCACAGGTTAAGAAGAAACTGTAGCCATCCTTTCTGTGTGCCTACACCTCCTGTGCTTCTCACAGAAAATTCCACGTTTTTAATATATATATATATATAATATAATATATAATATATTATACATAATATAATATTTTATATATATAATATATGATACATATAATATAATATATATTCTTCCTCTAGAGGCTCAAGTTTCTTTCATTTGAAAACTCTTGAAGACAAATCCTTCTCTTGAAAGAGGGTCAAGCAGGCCTGGCTCCATTGCCCTGCTGTGCAAAGGCAGACACAGAGTAGCAGGGGTCCCAGACCCAGTGTGAGCCCAGGCTGTGATCCAGGCTGTGGGCATGAGAGCTGCCTGGGCAGGGGCGGCCTCTGGGTAGCAAGTCCCGGGCACCTTCTGGGTGTCCCTTCGACCAGGGCTGGGACCTGGCTCTGCAGATCTGTGTGGAGAGAGCAAGGAGTAAGGCTTGGGCACCCAGGCTGCCCAGAAGTTGGTTCCTTGGAGCTCTGGGCTCTGTTGCTCTGCACTTGGGTCACCTCCCCTCAGGAGCATCCTCCCCAGGGTCACAGAATCTCATGGACTGGCAGCTCCCAAAGGACTAATGTGTGGGGAAGGGGCCATATGAGAAGCCTAGAGGCCAACGCTGGGACCTCTAAAGCCTCCTCCGTTTGCAACCAGTGAGGCATGAGGCAGGAAACTTTCTCACCTTGCCAGCATTGGCCACCATAGTGACTCTGACTGAAACCTACATGGGCATGGCCACCTGAACGCGCACCCTCTTCAAGGGTCCTCTTCTGCCTACTCCTATGCCATAGTCTGGGAATATCATATGCTTGACGCTGAGGAAGCCATATTGGTCACTGGCAGAGATGATGGCAAGCTTATTTTTAACATGATCTCACCCACCCCACCCCCCACCACTGCCATCTTTGCCTTGAAAGTTTCAGCCAACCTTAAGGGCCATTTTGGTTAAGGGCAAGAGTAACTTTGAGGAGTTGGATATTTCAAAAACACACAGCAGAATTTTATGGGTAAGAAAGTACGAACTTGAGCTGGGCAATGGTGCCTCACGCCTTTAATCGCAGCACTTGAGAGGCAGAGGCAGGTGGATTTCTGAGTTTGAGGTGAGCCTGGTCTACAAAGTGAGTTCCAGGACAGCCAGGGCTGTACAGAGATGCCCTGTCTCTGAAAAAAAAAAGTACCAATGTGTACTTAGTGTATTTACTACAGTTTTCACTGAAAATACTAAAACGTAAGGAGCATAGTTTCAGGCAAAGGAAACACTCATAAGCAGCCATCATAGCTGTGGGCAACTGTCACTCACCCCTGCACTACAGATGACCAAATTACACAAGTGTCTAGTTTGATGACAGCTGACTTTCCTCCCTCTGCTAAATTCTCAGTATTTTATGAATTCCATCCCAAATTCCTGTCCTTTGCACTGATGCACCAATATTTCTCAGAACTCCTTAGAGGATTCTAACCTGGACAATGGAAAGTTGTTTGTTTGGGTTTTTTGGTGGGGGAGGGGGGCGATGCTCTGTTTTGTTT
>NW_018392445.1:0-3005 GCF_900095145.1 Mus pahari | reverse complement strand
TTGTTCTCAACAGTTAACCTCACGGTATGTGGATTGAATTACAATCCAGAGTTTATAAAGATATTGTAAAAATGTAAACAGTGGATTATGTCCAGGCCTAGTACAGGCCTTTAAACCCAGCCTTCAGGAAACAGAGCCATACAGATCACTGAGTTCAAGGTCAATTTACAGAACTAGTTCTAAGACAGCCAAGGCTGGGCATTGAAAGCGTAATAAAACCAAAGAAGCATGTTCCAGTCCTAGCCAGTAGCAGCAGTGTGCAGCTTGGGTCTGGGTTAGAGTCACCTTTTGATCAAGATGTAGAGATGTTGACTCTTCTAGCACCAAGGCAGCCTGCATAATGACAACATTCCCACCATAATGATACCAGTCTGAAACTCTAAAATGGCAAGCCAGCACCAAATAAATATTTGCCTTTATAGGAGTTGCTTTGGTCATGATGTCTCTTCACAGCCATAAATGCCAAACTATGACAACATATAGCAATCACACACTTCAGAAATCCAGAGAGGGAACAGAAGACAAGGAAAAGAACTGCTACACAACACGGACAAACATAGAAATTAGGATCTAAATCTTTAACCATTGAAACCCCATAATCTTAGATTCTAGCATAAACAACACAGTCAGTAACAGCCAGGATATTATGTCTACACTGCAGCTGAGCCATCCTAACACAGCAGTCCCTGAATATTCCAACATGCCTGAAGCACAAGCAAAAACCTTAAAAGAATCTGTATGAAGGTGACAGAGGTCATGAAGGAGAGAATGAAGAAATCCCTTAAACAAATCCATGAACACATATATATATATACATTATAAGGAAAGAAAGAGATCCATTAAAGAAATCCACAAAAACAAAACAAGGAGTGGAAGGAAATGAGGAAAAATTGTTTAATGTGTGAAGATGGAAATAGAATCCACAAACAAATACTCAGGGACTTTTGGAAATGAGGAATTTAAAATTTCCATAGAAGGCATTAATGAAAGAAGACTTGGTTCTTTCAGAAAATCCAAAAGAACAATAACTCCTATTACAAACTAACAAAAGTGAAGAGAGAGAATATACAAATCCACTTAAAGAGAAATTAAAGTGAGATGTAATAACAGACAAGGAAAATCCAGAGACTCAAAAGCTTTTTTTTTTATTTCAAGTTCTCTTCTTTACGTTTCCAATGTTATCCCCTTTCCTATTTTCTACTCTGAAAATTCCCTATACTCTCTCCCCTCTGTCTGCTCCACAACCCATGCACTGCTACTTCCTGGCCCTGCATTCTCCTACAGTGGGGCATAGAATCTTTCCAAGATGAAGGGTCTCTCCTCCCATTGATGGCTTACTAGGCCATGCTCTGCTACATAGGCAGCTACAGACATGAGCTCTGTGGGGTACTGGTTAGTTCATATTGTTGTTCCCCCTATAGGTTACAGACCCCTTCAGCTCCTTGGGTACTTTCTCTAGCTCCTTCATTGGGGACCCTGTGTTCCATCCAATAGATGACTGTGACCATTCCCTTCTGTACTTGCCAGGGAATGGCAGAGCCTCCTAGGAGAGAGCTACATCATGGTTCTGTCAGCAATATCTTGTTGTTATATGCAATGGTGTCAGGGTTTGGTGATTGTTTATGAGATGAATCCCCTGGTGGGGCAATCTCTTGATGGTCCTTCCTTCAGTCTCAGCTCTAAACTTTGACTCTGTAAATTCTTTCATGGGTATTATAAGGTTCCCCCTTCTGAGAAGATACTCTGGGCTTCCTTCTTCTTGAGTGTCATGAGTTTTGCATATTGTATCTTGGGTATTCTAAGTTTCTGGACTAATATCCACTTATCAGTGAGTGTATATCCTGTGTGTTCTTTTGTGATTGGGTTACCTCACTAAGGATGATTTCCTCTAGATACATCCATTTGCCTAAGAATTTCATGATTTCGTTGTTTTTAATAGCTGAGTAGTAAGTACTCCATTGTATAAATGTACCACATTTTCTGTATCCATTCCTCTGTTGAGAGACATCTAGGTACTTTCCAGCTTCTGGCTATTATAAATAAGACTACTATGAACATAGTGGAGCATGTGTCCTTTTTACCAGTTGGAACATCTTCTGGGTATATGCCCAGGAGAGGTATTGTTGGATCTTCTGGTAGTACTATGTCCAATTTTCTGAAGAACCACAAAATGATTTCGAGAGTGGTTGTACCAGCTTGCAATCCCAAAAGAAATGTAGAAGTGTTCTTCTTTTTCCCCATCCTTGCCNGCATCTGCTGTCACCTGAATTTTTAATCTTAGCCATTCTGACTGGTGTGAGGTGGAATATCATGGTTGTTGAACATTTTTTCACGTACTTCTCAGTCATTCTGTATTTCTCAGTTCAGAATTCTTTGTTTAAGTCTGTACCCTATATCTTATTGGGGTTATGTTTTTTTTTCTGGAGTCCAGCTTCTTGAGCTCTTTGTATATATTGGATATTAGTCCCCTATCAGATTTAGGATTGGTAAAAATCCTTTCCCAATATGTTGGTGGCCTTTTGTCTTCTTGACAGTGACTTTTGCCTTACAGAAGCTTTGCAATTTTATGAGGTCCCATTTGTCAATCCTTGATTTTACAGCACAAGCCATTGCTGTTCTGTTTAGGAATTTTTCCCCTGTGCCCAAATCTTCGAGGCTTTTCCACATTTTCTCCTGTATAAATTGCAGTGTCTCTGGTTTTATGTGGAGGTCTTTGATCCACTTAGATTTGACCTTTGTACAAGGAGATAAGAATGGATCAGTTCTCACTCTTCTACATTATAATCACCAGTTGTGCCAGTACCATTTGGTGAAAATGCTGTCTATTTTCCAGTGGATGGTTTTAGCTTGCTTTTCAAAAATCAAGTGACCATAGGTATGTGGATTCATTTCTGGGTCTTCAATTCTATTCCATTGATCTACCTGTCTGTTGCTGTTCCAGTACCATGCAGTTTTTATCACAATTGCTCTGTAGTACAGCTTGAGGTCAGGCATGTTGATTCCAC
>NW_018392444.1:19316-25617 GCF_900095145.1 Mus pahari | reverse complement strand
ACAGTGGAATGGAAAAGAACAGCATTTGGATGTTTCACCACAGTAATGCATGTTCTTCAACCTGCTCTTGCAACATGTATTCCCATCTGACTTCACTGTCCAGTGAGAGCCAAGTCTACTTCACTACAGGTCTCACAAACTCGAATACAGAATTTTCAGGTGCTAGCCGGTTCTTCCCATGCACTAGTGATAGCAGGTACCTGCCTGTATTAGTCAGGGTTCTCTAGGGTCACAGAACTTACAGATAGTTTCTATATAGTAAAGGAATTTATTGATGACNTACAGTCTGCAGTCCAATTCCCAACAATGGTTCAGTAGTAGCTGTGGATGGAAGTCCAAGGGTCTAGCAGTTGCTTAGTCCCACAAGGCAAGCAGGCAGAAGAACGAGAGTTAGACTCCCTTCTTCCAATGTCCTTATATGGTCCCCAGCAGAAGGTGTAGTCCAGATTAAAGGTGTGTGCCTCCAAACCTTTAATCCCAGATGATCTTGAACTCAGAGATCTCCCTGTCTTAATCTGGATTCAATCACCACTGTGTCTCAAGATCTCCATACCAAGATTCAGATCNGAAACTTCTATCTCCCAGCCTCCAGATTAAGGTCACTGGTGAGCCTTCCAATTCTGGATTGTANTTCATTTCAAATATAGTCAAGTTGACAACCAGGAATAGTCAGTACACTGCCCTTCTTTGAGATGTATGATTATGACAGTCAAAGGCTGCCAGTGTGCTCCAGTCACAAGGAGATTGCACTTCCTAGGCAAGACGAGTGTGCACATCCTTTATAAACTCTCATGGCCATTCTATTCTCTTACAGAGGAAACAGCAAAGAGACACTTTCAAATNAAATACTGGATTAACATAAAAATAGCTGTGCTTTTATTTCAACAATTTATCATATAACCCTTGAAAAGTGCGTTTTTTTGGGTTGACAACACCTCTGTTCTATTTGAAAGTGTGCATATTTTCCTGATGCATAGATTTGTAAGAGAATAGTATGCTACAGAAAGTTCATCTGGACACACATTAGGGGTTTCTCTTATAGAAAGTGTGCTTGAAATCACAAAGTCAGCTTTCACACAAAATAATCAAACTGAGGTCTGCCTCCCACAACTCAGCTGAGGAATGACAGTGCAAAATTCAGGAATTTGCCTCGTGCCAATTATAGAAGATAAAGGCAGCATCCNCCCTGGGCTGAGAAGCCTGTCACCTGCAGACAGGGTCCACTATGACACAGTGGTGCTGTAACCTGCTCAGCTGGCACTGTCTGGTAACCACATGGAACTTGGAGAAAGAACAGAAAGGTAATGTCTTGGCCTACTGCCCTTCATTTTGCCCTATGAGTCCAAGACAGGACTAATAATATGGGAAGGACTAAGTGAGAGTGACAGAGGAAGAACTTCAAGAAGAGGATGTTTGCAGGGGGCTTGCAGTGAAGCCTAACTGTTAGCCACTTCAGTGTTTGCTCCACTGTGCACCCAAGCTTCTGTTACAGGTTTGAGTCACTGCAGAAGCCTCAGGAACACATGGCCTACACACATTAAATGATGTAAATTTAAAATGCAGCTGGGACCTGGGCTCTGCCTTTAAAGATCATGTTTGAGGAGGCACTTGTTTGACCACAGGNAAGAATTACTTTTGCAGGTACAGAAGAAAAGCCAAGACTGACAGTACTTCAAGTGATGTGGTGATAATGGAGGACTGACTGTTGTAAGTGTATGAATGAGATGGAATACCTTTAGGTATAAACGAAATTGGAAAAGAAAGGCTAAATTAAGAGAAGTTTAGCACAAACACCACCATCTCAGGCAGAGGGAAGTCACATGCTGGGAGAGATCAGATAAAATTCAGCACCAAGGCAGGCATGGTCCGCATGTACCTTGAAGAGTGGCAGGGGTACAGAGGTTCCAGGCTCAATCATCAAGGACAGGGAGGTCTGACTCACCATTCTCTCGTTTACCTCTCCCTCCCTGTGGCCAGGATGGTACAGGCTTGGTTTGCCTGGCAGGGGCAGGGACTGGCCTGCTTTGTAAGCAGCACTGTGGGCTTTGGGCAAGGGTTGCAGAAAGGAGTTACAGAGAGAGATGCCATCCGAGGCTGGGCATGGCTGACAGGGGGCCTGCTGTGGCTGAAGGGGAAAGAGGAAGATGCCCATGAGACTTCCTTGTGCTGGGTCACTTATGCTGATCTGCTGGGCTGCAGTCCTCCTCCTCAATATCATCATATGCAAGCGACTTGGCAGTGAACAGTGAGAGTCTGGGGAGAGGACCTGTATTTTGAGGTAGGAGGCATTTCACTGATGTAGGGGAGGAGCTGCACTGGGTGCACTGGGTACACTGGGTGGGTCAGGAATGGGGACTCATAGTCCAGTGGAAATGAAGGTCTGCTCAGCCCAGGCTCTTCAGACTTCAGCAACCTGCATTGCTTCCATTTTCTGCTGTATGTGCCTCTCAACTCCTAGGAGACAATAATGTCCTCCAACTGGTCACCTCTGCAGATGGTATAGACCAGAGTGCAAAAGGTCAAGAGTCAGGGGTATCAGTGGACTCTTTGTGCCTTCACAGGAAATGTCAGGTATCCTGACCGTCACTATGCATCACTACAAGGACATATCCACAGAACATGTTTCAGTGTCACAATTACTGCAACAGAAAAGGCAGGCCAATCCTGAGAGCCTCTTGCCTCAAGACTTTTGAGAACAACACACTGCCCCACACTGACAAGCACTGCTCAGAAGCATGGGATAAGTCACATGTTAGGACTTTGGTTTTTTGTTTTTTGTTTTTTGATTTTTTTTTTCATTTTTCAAGGATGACTGGGCTCCTTTGTTTTCTTTTCATTCTTTTTTTTTAATTATATATTTTCTTTATTTACATTTCAAATGTTATTCCCTTTCCTAGTTTCATCTCCGAACATCCCCTAACCTCTCTTCCCCTCCTCCCATTCCCCAACCCACAGATTCCTGCTTCCTGGACCTGGCATTCCCCTATACTGGGGCATAGAATCTTCACAGGACCAAGGGCCTCTCCTCCCATTGTTGGCCGACTAGGCCATCCTCTGCTACATATGCAGCTAGAGACACAAGTCCCACCATGTGTTTTCTTTGATTGGTGTTTAAGTCCCAGGGAGCTCTGGGGTTGCTGGTTAGTTCATATTTCTTTTCCTCCTATAGGGCTGCCACCCCCTCCAGCTCCCATGGTACTTTCTCTAGGTCCTTCATTGGGGACCCTGTGCTCCTTCCAAAGGATGACTGTGAGCATCCACTTCTGTGTTTGTCAGGCTCTGGCAGAGCCTCACTGGAGACAGATAACAGACTCCTGTCAACAATCTCTTGTTGGCATCCACAATAGTGTCAAGTGTTGGTGGTTGTTTATAGGATGGGACAGTCTCTGTATGGTCATTCCTGCAGTCTCTGCTCTGAACTTTGTCTCTGAAACTCCTTCTGTGAGTATTTTGTTCCCCATTCAAAGAAAGATCAAAGTATCCACATTTTGGTCTTCCTTCTTGAGTTTCATAGGTTTTGCACATTGCATCTTGGGTATTCTGAGATTCTGAGCTAATATCCACTTATCAGTGAGTGTATACCACCAGTGTTCTTTTGTGATTGGGTTACCTCACTCAGGATGATATCGTCCAGATCCACCCATTTGCCTAAGAATTTCATTCATTCACAGTTTTTAATAGCTGAGTAGTACTCCATTGTGTAAATATACCACATTTTCTGCATCCATTCCTATGTTGAGGGACATCTGGGTTCTTTTCAGCTTTTTTTTTAAAGATAATTTATTTATGTACATTTCAAATGCTATCCCCTTTCCTGGTTTCCTCTCAGAAAGTCCCCTATACCCTCCTCCTACCCTTCTCCCCAAAACACCCACTCCTGCCTCCTGGCCCTGGCATTCCCCTGTACTGCGGCATATAATATTCGCAAGAGTAAGGGCCTGTCCTCCCTTTCATGGCTGACTAGGCCATCCTCTGCTACACATGCAGCTAGAGACATGAGCTCTGGGGATAATGGTTAGTTCATATTGTTGTTCCTCCTATAGGGTTGCAGACCCCTTCAGCTCCTTGGGTACTTTCTCTAGCTCCTTCAATGGGGGCCCTGTGTTCCATCCAATAGATTACTGTGAGTATCCACTTCTGTATTTGCCAGGCACTGGCAGAGCCTCACAAGAGACAGCTATATCAGTGTCCTGTCAGCAAAATCTTGTTGGCATTTGCAGAAGTATCTGGTTTTGTGGTTGTTTATGGGATAGATCTCTGGGTGGGGCAGTCTCTGGATGCTCATTCCTTCTGTCTCAGCATAGAACTTTGTCTCTCTAACTCCTCCCATGGGTATTTTATTCCCCATTGTAAGAAAGATTGAAGTATACACACTTCGGTCTTACTTCTTCTTGAGTTTAATATGTTTTGCAAATTGTATCTTTGGTATTCTAAATTTCTGGGCTAGTATCCATTTATTAGTGAGTGCATATTACCTGTGTTCTTTTGTGATTGGGTTAGCTCACTCAGGATGATATCCTCCAGATCCATCCATTTGCCTAAGAATTTCATAAATCCATTGCTAAGTAGTACTCCAGTGTTTAAATGTACCACATTTTCTGCATCCATCCCTATGTTGAGGGTCATCTTGTTTCTTTCCAGCTTCTGGCTATTATAAATAAGGCTGCTATGAACATAGTGGAGCATGTGTCCTTATTACAAGTTAGAACATCCTCAGGATATATGCCCAGGAGAGGTATTGCTGGATCTTCCTGTAGTACTATATCCAGTTTTCTAAAGAGCCGCCAGACTGATTACCAGAGTGTTTCTACCAGCTTACAATCCCACCAGTGGAGGAGTGTTCCTCTTTCTCGACATCCTTGCCAGCATCTGCTGTCACCTGAATTTTTGATCTTAGCCATTCTGACTGGTGTGAGGTGGAATCTCAGGGTTGTTTTGATTTGCATTTCCCTGATGATTAAGGATNTTGAACATTTTTTCAGNTGCTTCTCAGCCNTTTGGTATTCCTCAGTTGAGAATTTTTTGTTTAGCTCTGAACCCCATTTTTTTTTAAACAGGCCTATTTGGTTTTCTGGTGTCCAGCTTCTTGAGTTCTTTGTATATATGGATATTAATCCCCTATCAGATTTAGGATTGGTAACAATCATTTCCCAATCTGTTGGTTGCTGCTTTGTCTTATTACCAGTGTCTTTTATCTTACAGCATCTTTGTGCTTTTATGAGGTCCCAATTGTCAATTCTTGATCTTACAGTATAAGCCACTGGTGTTCTGTTCAGGAATTTTTCTCCTGTTTCCATATCTTTGAGGCTCTTCCCCACTCTATAAGTTTCAGTGTCTGTGGTTTTATTTATCTATTTATTTATTTATTTCGTTTTAAAAAAAATTTTATTAGCTATTTTCTTCATTTACACTTTAAATGCTATCCCAAAAGTCCCCTATACATTTCCCCAGCCCTGCTTCCCTACCCACTCACTCCCACTTTTTGTCCCTGGCATTTCCCTGTAAGGGGCATATAAAGTTTGTAAGACCAAGGGGCCTCTCTTCTCAGTGATGGCCGACTAGGTCATCTTCTGCTACATATGCAACTAGAGACACGAGCTCTGGGAGTACTGATTAGTTCATATTGTTGTTCCACCTATATGGTTGCAGACCCCATCAGCTCCTTGGGTACTTTCTCTAGCTCCTCAATTGGCGGGCCCCGTGTTCCATCCTATAGATGACCGTGAGCATCCACTTCTGTATTTGCCAAGCACTGGCATAGCTTCACAGGATACAGCAGTATCTGGGTCCTTTCAGCAAAATCTTGCTGGCATATGCAATAATGTCTGCGTTTGGTGGCTGATTATGGGATGGACCCACGGGTAGGACAGTCTCTGGGTGGTCCATCCTTTTGTCTTAGCTCCAAACTTTGTCTCTGCAACTCCTTCCATCATATTTTATTCTCTATTATAGGGAGGAAAGAAGTATCCACACATTGCTCTTCTTTCTTTTTGGTTTTCTTATGTTTTGGAAATTGTACCTTGGGTAATCTAGGTTTATGGGCTAATATCCACTTATCAGTGAGTGCATATTAAGTGACTTATTTTTTGGTTGGGTTGCCTCACTCAGGATGATATCCTCCAGATACATCCATTTTCCTAAGAATTTCACAAATTCATTGTTTTTAATAGCTGAGTAGTACTCCATTGTGTAGNTGTACCATATTTTCTGTATCCATTCCTCTGTTGAGGGACATCTGGGTTTTTTTTCCAGCTTCTGGCTATTATAAATAGGGCTACTATGAACATAGTGGAGCATGTGT
>NW_018392444.1:10861-17921 GCF_900095145.1 Mus pahari | reverse complement strand
AAAGCAGACAATTTGGGAAATTGAGAGGAGCAGTTTTCTGAGAGGAGTCACAGCTGCTGGCTTTGGGGAACACTTGCTTTGAATCTCAGGAAAATGCTTCTGGCCTCCTATCCTGTTCCAGAGAAAGGAGGTATGTGTTCTAGGAATTAATGCAAGTCTGTGTCCTGTGACATGTAGGAGGCTATGGCCCCTCCCCGGCACCTTAACTATGGCACCTGTTGATGACGCCTGTTGGCTATGGAGCGAGTGGTAAACAAGTCCACATTTGGTGNTGATTTGTTCCCACTCTTCTGGTTGGCTGAAGCTGCGCACCTAGTGAGGTGATGTGACCTGCCACAATTGGAGTGGATATGAGTGTATAAAAGGGCTTGTAGCCCGGGGCTCGGGGTCTTTCGCCTTCGCAATCAAGCTTCCCCAATAAACGTGTGCAGGCAAGTCGGGCGTCCACACTTACACAGCTAATAGGCTAATCAATAAGTGGATCTGATCCAACCTCACATATCAAAACACTATAGTTTCAATAGGCAATCAACAGATAAACAATATAGAACTGTTAGACACTTGTGCATTTTCTGTGAGGTCTTCTGCATCAGTGTGCTGTCACACACACTCAGTAATTACACCCCCCCACACTCANACNCAGCACTCACACCCACTACTGCACTCATACCACCACACTCACACACAGCCTTCAGACACACAGTGTCCATACCCACAACCCTAACACCCATTGCACTAACACCCACTACACTCAAGCCCACAGCCATCACACCCACAGTGCAGGTGCTCAACAGCCAGAGGAGACTGAGAGGAGAGGTGGATGGTGGGTATGCAGCTCTGGAACTCTCCACACCTCCCTGACCAGGATGACCAGCATGCCCCAGCCCCTAAACTTCCAATCCCAGGCTGAGTGGCCTTAACCTTGCACACCTCTGCTTCCCTCCAAGCCCCTTCCCACAAGTTTCCATGGTCTTTTCCAAGACCGAGCTGTATCAGAGGAGCCATGTTGCCTTCAGTGGCCCCAAGGTTTGATTCTTATGTAAAAGATGTAGAGGTTTTGCTGGTGAGCAGCTGGCCCCACTGCCCACTGACAACACATCCAACAAAAGGGGTGTCTTGTTCCTCCTACCTTAGTGTTATTGCCTTAGGCCCTCTTCACAGACCCCCACCCTGCACACTGGCTGGGACTTGAAAGCCCAGATGCCTGAAGGACAAAGGTCCCAGCCTCAGGGAATTACGTTGGAACAAAGTCTGTTCAGCAGGCCTTCAGTACTCTATAAACTTGACTCCTATCCAAGTGTCCGCTGGTGACTCCAGGAAGGGATCAATGGGACACAGCTAAACCCAGCTGCACAGGACGCACTAGAGTTCCATAGGTATAGACACAAGAGTAGGTCAGGACAGAGGTTTGGAGCCAAGGCCAAGAATGTTGCAGGGACCGACATGGAGGGTGAGCAGGTGAGGATCCAAGAAGAGCCAATAGCCCACAGCCTTGTTCCTGGTAGCTAGAATCGGCTTCTGCATGCTGGTTGGGGCTTTGTGCAGAAAAATGATTCAGGGGACTTGGTCACATGTCCCTGAAAGTCAGCTTCTCCACATAGTACTTGAGGCTCCAAGATTAGTGCTTCATTTTCATCCTGATTTTGAGGCCTGAACCTTTAATAGATAATCCTAGGTAGTCCTCAATTTGCAAGAAAGAATTAATAGGACAAATGCTGTCTTTCTGAAGATAAATGAAGGCAAGATTAACACCACCAAGCCCCAGCCTCTAAAATGTAGGTAAATAGGCACCAGACTCAAAATGCCAGTATCTTCTGTTTCATGGTGCCAGGGATCAAATGCTGGACCATACCTGTGTGAGCAAGTAGTGCCATTGAGCTACTTGCCAAGCCTGACAGCACCCTTATGATGGTCAGCAGCTTGTAAGCAACAGCTTCATTTATTGCTCCTTTCTGTGCTGCCTTCTGGCCCTAGTCCACCACCCCCTCAAATGACTAAAATACACAGTTTCCTCCTGGTATGGCAAATGTAGTTTGTTTCTCAAAAGTTTTAAAGTTTCCTTTTCCCCAAAGCTTGTTGCTAGAGGTACAGACAACCTTAAGATTTTGAAACTGGAGCTTTTTGATTTGGAGGCTGGTTCTATTGTGTTCTGACCTGTACTGGCTAATTTTGTGTCAACTTGTCACAGCTGGAGTTATCACAGAACAGGAGCTTTAGTTGAGGAAATGCCTACATGAGATCCAGCTGTAAGGTATTTTCTCAATTAGTGATCAAGGGTGAAAGGCCCCTTGTGGGTGGGACCATCCCTGGGCTGGTAGTTTTGGATTCTGTAAGAAAGCAAGCTGAGCAAGCCAGGGGAGGCAAGCCAGTAAAGAACATCCCTCCATGGCTTCTGCATCAGCTCCTGCTTTCTGACCTGCTTGAGTTTCAGTCCTGCATCCTTTGGTGATCAACAGCAGTTTGGAAATGGAAGCCAAATAAACCCTTTCCTCCCCAACTTGCTTCTTGGTCATGATGTTTGTACAGGAATAGAAACCCTGACTAAGACATGACCCTATATGGCCCCAATACCATATGTTCTGGCTTAGGGGCAGTTGACACATTGCCACCATGACATAAGGTGCATTGATTAATCATTCCAGAGTGGAGTGAGCCACATGCCAAGTTCCAGCAAGCTTGCTTCCCTCAGTGAGCCATAACATATCCAGCTGATGACCATCTCTCCCATCCCTGAGCTAAAGACAACTCCATCACAGACCCTGGAATGGATCCCATGTTTGGTGGTCCCATAGTGCCACTGATCTCTAGACATGTGATGCTATCAAGTGAAAGGGGAGAAGATCTCAGTGTCACATGGCTAATGTCTTCCTCAGCATGTTTTCCAAAGTGCAACCATGTCAATATATTATTGGAACCCCAAAGCTACATCACCATTGGTGCTGCAATAGTTGTCCTGCCTGTCCCCAGTAACAAGGCTTTTGGGTGGCCACCTCTGAGACCTCATGTCAGAGACATTCATAAGGCAAAGGCACTCCCATCAGAAATGTAATGTGGAGCAGGATTCTGTCTTACACTGACTAAGAAGGGGAGTCACAGCTTCTGTGTAGTCACTCTTCTCTGATGACCATGTCACAAAACCAGCCACCATTGCCTGCACACCCCATCCAGAGTTCCTGATCCCCCTCACCCAGTGGGTATCAGGGCCTAACAGCAGGCTTTTGGGTTCCAGTCCCTGTGAGTCCTGCAGAAATACTCCATGGCTGTAGCTGGACAATTCTGCTCCCAGGGGGTGTCTCTTTGCTGGACACTGAGCTGTACCTTCAGCCTGATTCTATCTTAGGGCCAGCAGGGAAATCTGTTTGAGAGACCTATTAACAGAGTTCCAGCCTCTGTTCAGGGAACAGAGGGACTGTGAGTGGTGGCTTTCTCTCACCAGTCTCCTAGACAAGAATAGTAAGGAGACTTTGGGATTCTGTCTGTGCCCCTCTTATGCCTACACCATGCCCCCCATTGCACCCTCTTGAGATGAGGCATGAGGAGAGCCTGATCTCTAATCTTCCTCTACGTTGCCTAACAATCATGACCACAGTCTGATGATCTCCAAAGTCTCACGGCCAGAGAAACGTGGCATAGTTCCCCATGCCTCTCCACAGGCCCAGAGGAAGGACAGAAATAGGAATTTTTAGGGGACCCACATGACTTCTCAGGGTCAGCCAATCGTCTTGGCTCATTGTCTGAGAAGACACAGGACACAAGTCCTGACCTCCATGCAGCCTTAGCTGCTGCACACACACTAAGGATGAGCCGAGCTGGCCTCTCCTGCTCCTGGAAGTATTGAAAACCATAATTCCTGGGCCATGGTGTGTCTGGTGGGGGACAACTGAGCACAAGACCCCTGCCTGCTCCCTGAGGACCAGAAGCCCCAGCAGGGTTCTTACTGCTCTATTCCCAAAGAAAATGAAGAGCAGCTGTAACAGCCAGCCATGCTCTGGTGGGAAGGACAGACAGGCATATCCTGGCCCAGAGAAGGATGTACTGTGGCTTGTTGGGCCTGTCTGTTCCTCACAGGCATACTTAGCNATGCTACCCAACACTTAACCCAGCTCTGTCTGGAGTGCTTTGGTCCCACAGGAGCTCTGGGGTGGTGAAGACAGTAACAAAGCCAAGGACCTAGACCCTTGCCAAGAACCTGTCCACATGTGATTCCTGCTGGGTGTCAGCAGTATGNGCAGTCATGTAAAACTGGGGACATGGACTACTTTCTTCCTTGGGATCACTTGTGANCCCCAGGGCCAGGTGACAAGCTTGAGGCCAGGCAAGGATAAGGAGGAGNAGAGTGACCTTACCTGGGCTTGTGGGATAGGGACCCCAGTGAGGAAAGGATCTATCACTGGCTCACACTCTTGAGGAACATATGTGGTGAGGGTAGGTGTGCTGGACACATACCCATGGTAGCCTTCCAACGTACTAACCAGTCTATGTCTACATTTGTGTGTACAAATGTGGTGTGTGTGTGACTGTTTCTATGTGTGTGTGTGAGTGTGTGTNTGTCTTTGTGTGTGTGTGTGGTGTCTGTATATGCACCTGCATGTATGCCTGTATGGGTGCGGTATGTCAAGACACCAGTCCTGCCACATGCAGAGCCCCTACAAGTTGTACAGACATCACTTAACCCCAGGGTTTTTTCACAAAGGTTTTCTAATGTAATATATTGTGTCTCTCACTCACAGCAGGCACACCTCATTTTGTACCAATGCAGAACAATGATCTTTTAGGATTGCAATTTGAGCAAGCCATGGGGAGGGGGATTCGTCTTCCTACAGTTCACTGTCTGTCCTGTATCACACTGTCCAGGGAACAGAACCTCTACTCAAACAGCGCCCCTGTGTGAGTCCTTGCACTAGCTGAAATCCTGGTTGACTATCCTGAGTCCACCTGTTCTGACAGAGGTGAGTGTAACACAGAGGCCTAGATGAGAAGGTGCTTCCACACCCAGCCAGCCAGTCTTGAGCTCCTCACTGACAAATGATAAGGGTGTCCAGATGTGGACCTCATATCAATGGGTGCAAGTTTGGTACAACTACCAAGAATCTGGGACAAGCAGTGGCATACAAGCCTCCTCTTGTCCAAGTAAACTGACATCAAGGACTTCTTTGGNCCTTAGGCAGTAAGGAATCCTGAGGGTTCCAAGGGTAGATAACCCTCCTATACCTTCCCAGAGCTCATGAACTGCACCTGCTTAATGGCCCCTGGACCTTCTTGAGTAAGGTGAGGAGAGGAGACCCCAAAGAGCCCTATANCTCTGCACCAGCAACACTGTCCTGCCAGGTGGAGGCAGCCTCCACAGCCTGAGGAATGGGGTAAGTGTTCTTTCCCATTGCATCCAATGGGGTCTTGTTTGCATAGCCAGTGGCAGTGTCTCCTGTGGAACTGAGCCACACTGCTAGGGAGACCTTTGTGTTGTTTACAGTACGTATACGCTAGACATGGGGAGAGGGGACAGAGACTTTTGATCTAGGGGATCCTCAGTAGCCAGCTCTGGGTCTTTGTAGCCTAGGCTGGCTTTGCAGTCCTAGGGCTCCCTCTAATGCCCAAGTCCCACTGTGACACAGTCTCTAGAAGATCAGACAGAGTCCAAAGGCCTCAGGGCTAACATTGACACTTGTTTCTCTCTGACACTTTTGCTCCTGAGAATACCAGGAGCTGAGAGCCAGGGACAGGAAGAATAGGACCTGCCCCATGCCCCAGACTAGTGTCAGAGCTGCTTGCCCATCTCCTACCAGTGGGCAGACAAAGGAGACTGATAGGGTGGGAAGAATGGTTGAGGGCCAAGAACGGCCTTGCGCAGACATGGACAAAGGGTGGTGGTGCTGCATTGCTTCAAGGCACCTTCAGGGCTGGCTGGCACAGATGGGGCTGCTGTACAGCTCTTGCCTTCACCACAATGTCCTGCAGGGGTGGGTCTTCACCCGGCCAGTACAGGGAGAGGATGCTCAGGAACTTCATTTCAAAGACTGGAGTTAACTTCTTGAAAACCAGCAACTCCACCAGTGTGAAGTCTCAGGTGTATCTGTATGAGTTGGTCATGCACTGTCTGGATGTCTAGGCAGACAAACTGGTCACCTATGTTGTCATCCTATGCCTCCCCAACCTGCAGAGAGATATAACAGTGTGCTGGTTGTCCTCCTGTATATGTGCTTTCAGTGATCCTATAGCCACAGACCCTAGCTTTGTCCATATATTTCTAATTCTGGCATAGGCAACCTATCCTGGGCCTGATAGGCCATCCTGTTTGCATGCTCTGTCTGGGCTCTCACAACACACTTCCCCCACAGGTACCTTATGCTGTTTCCTTGAACTGTCCCAGCATGCTTTAGCTCCATATCCCACCCTATCTTAGAATCCCCGATAATCCCTGATTCTTTAGGGTTTTTTCCAGGGTGGGCTGTGGGCTCTTATAGTTCTGAAGCATTCTAGATGCTCTAGACAGCCTCCATGCCTTGGTATATGACCTCTTTGGGTCCCCACCGGTTCAAGGCATGCTGGCCAGACCAGAATTCTCTCCCCATTGTCCACATTTTGCACTTACATCTTTTAGAAATAGCTCTGCATGTGGTCATACACTACCATGGAAGCATATGAGAATTTAAGGAGGGCCACCTTTCACTTAAACAAACTCCTCCACTGACTGTCTGGGTTCCATCAGCTGACAGTTGGTCCATATTGATGGGCAAACGTATGCTTTTCAGCCATGACAGTCTTAGCCATGACAGACTTTAGGTTCTGCTCTGAAGACCCTGCACATACCACAGGTAGTAGACTCACGCACATTGTACTCTACCTAGGTTTCACAGGGCCTCTAGTGTTGTCTCTCTGGTGCCCTGTGGAGGAGGGAAGTCAAGTTTCATAGGTCCCCAGGGGTCTGGTAGCAGCCCTTTATAATAAGAGGTAAAGAAAGGTGGAAATAATATACTGCAGATCTGCATGTCTACCACTGGAGGGCGCCACACTGCTCTGCACCTGGTGAGCCACTCAATCAGTTCACACACTAATGCTCTGG
>NW_018392444.1:5590-9336 GCF_900095145.1 Mus pahari | reverse complement strand
CTTCTTGCTCTTGGTTTCCTCCCCCAATCTCTCTCTCCTCTCTCTCTCTCTTCCTCTCTCTCTCTCTCTCTCTCTCTCTCTCTCTCTCTCTCTCTCTCTCTCTCTCTCCATCTCTGTACCCTCTCTCTCTCTGTCTCTCACAAACACACACAAACACATTCATAAGCACACTGTCACATGCACACACACATGCATGCACTATGTGCACACAAACATGCACACACATGCACGCATAGACACAGGCATCCACATATGTGCCCACACCCACATATGACACACACACATGCATGTACACACATACATGCACAGACACAGACACAAACTCCCGCCAGTGCACTGTGGCTTCAGTGTGCAGCAGGTAGAGTCCTCTCTCAGTGGAGACTCTGAAAAGTGGAGAGAACTGTGGGTCTTTAGGCCACACCAGGGCTCTCCCCTTTCCAGGCTACATCTCTGGCTCTTTGCAAGGCTAAGGATGTAAGGAAAATGACAGGGTAGAATCATAGGCATCTTGGAGTGAAGGAAAGATCACTCCCACGTTTCATCCTAACACACATAAGGAGGAACATGACCTGATGACCTCAGCAATGATGATCTGCAACAGGTGTTGTCTGGATTCCCAGTTCAACACAGGCAGCCAACTCAAGGGACGGTCTCCAGGAGTTGATATACTATATCCTCAGACCCTAGAGAGGGTGTGTGCAGAAGCCATCAGCTGGGTGTGCAGTCCCAGGGGGATCTAATACCCACGTTCTGCCTCCTCCAGCTGTTGTAGCCAATGCAGCACAGGCTCCAAGCTGAGGTGGAACTGATGGGTGATATGAAGCAGTTGCAGCAGGTTGCCGGACCACCAGGTATGGCCCGTGTAGAACAACAGCCCTTCTGGCTGGATTGCCAGCTAAGTCCCCTGGACAGACAGGAAGGACAATGTGATTTTACAGTCCAGAAAACTGTGCCAGAATCAGGAGAGAAACACATTAATATCAATCATAAGCCCCAACTTGGCCCTGGCCCCACATTTCCAGTTGTTTAGAACTAGTGACCCTATGGAAACAGGTCTCAGGTCACTGAGTACCATCTGTCTACAGCCTTAAGAATGCAGAAGAAACCAGGGGCAGCCCTCCTATGTAGGACCCCCTGCTTATGACTGTATACAGTTCTGGTATGCAGGGTTTGTAGTGAAACATAATCGGTGTCTGGGGCCATTCTGTTGTGCAGCAATACTCACTGTCGTGTCTTAGCGAATGTGGAAGGGGGACAGAGGCTAACAGTTGTATCTCTAAGGTACCATGGTTTTTCATTTTGCTGGTGAGTGGGGCATTGAGTGGGCATTGTTGGCAGTCAGAGCTGTATATCTCTCAGAGAGTTCAACACCACTGTGCTGTGCCAGCAGACCTGGATGAGGGGACTCGGAGATGCCTTGGGGTGTGGAGAAGCTGCAGGGAGCTCTGGATGGCATTGGTGAGGATGAGGTTGTTGGGTCCAGAATTCTTTGGAGTCCTGAGTTTATAGATGCCTTGCCCCTTCAGATGCCCACCAGAAATGTCACCCTCAAAATGTGTGACCAGGGGAAGTCACAGAGCCGCTGGGAAGTGTATTCTACATCCTAAAAGACAGAAATAAGGTGAACTGTGGGAACCAGAGCATGGGGTGGGATCTGTGGCAGCAGGAGATGGGAAACAAAGAGGAGTCCTTACCTGATAGATGGTTACTGCGTTCAGAGTGAGTCCCNGAGAAGAGTAGGGTGATCCTCCTCCTTTTCCTAAAAGAACACAAGTCAGAGGCTTAGGCTTGGACCCTAAGGCCAATGGAAGGAGGTCCATCTAACAGGCTAGGACCTCCACAAACCAAGAGCTTATCTAAGCCTCTCTTATTTTCCTACATAAGCCGAGGGCACATGTGTATGTGGTATGCTTCTGTAGATAATTGAGTTCTGTGAACCTCATAGACCAAAGTTCCATGCTTCCTGTGCTCTGTGGGAGGCTGTCACTTGGGAACCCAGGCCAAGCAGTGCTCAGGCATTGAATGGGAGACACCCAGAGAGGCCAGGCATACCAGTCCAATCATTGTTAGACCAAACCAGTTACAGCAGAGGTGAGCAAAGTTTTAACAGAATTGACACCACAGAAACTTAGCATGCCACCTCCAGGACAGCCAGCAACTCACCACATGCAAACCAGGCCCGAGGGACTTTCCTGCCTACCTTTGCCTGGAGTCTGAATCACTTTGTCAGGCATGGGGGATAGAACCACCCTTTTCCTGTTTTCCTCCCATTCCCAATACCTCAGGGTCAACCTTGCACATCCTGAAGAAGTGGACAGGAACATCCTCAAGTAGGCAAGAATCCCTGATGAAGCACAGTATTGCCTACACTGGAGTCAGACCCTGCTGTTCATGGTTCATGACAGCCACGTGCCTTAGGATGTAGTCAACTCCTCTCTTGTTGATAATCTGAGGACCAGGTCACCAGCTAACTCACAACCCACTCTGCCCTTTCTCTGTACTGACTTCCCTTCCCCTGACCTTTGGAGTCAGAACCAACAAGCTTGCTACAGACTATGTCCTGNCTTTATCTGCCTTAGCCTCAGACCCAAAGGTGAGGATGTGATGCTTTTAAATCTTTGGTTCTGCTCTTCTCTCATGTCATCCAGGTGCCCACAAGGACCATAAAAGCAGCTCTCCTTAGAGGTCTGTTGAGCTCATTTCAACCCCACAGCTACTGATCTTGGGAAAACTTGCAAGTGAGGGACTATGTGAGTGTGGGTTGAGAGAAGCTTTAGGAAAAGCTGTCTGGCCTCCAGCCTGGCACTGGAGATAGCTCTGCAAGGCCTAAGGCACACATCTAAGGAGTGTGGGTTGGAGGCCACTTATTGAGAACATTAGGGTGTGGGCAGACCCCAGAATCTTTTGCTCTGCATGGCAGTCAAGCTAGGCTTCTGCAAGAAGAACTAGCTGTCACTCACCATCTCCTTTTCCAGGGTACAGGTGAGGAAACAGGCACAGAAAGCCTAGGGTACTTGGGTTTGTTCGTCTTACAGAGCCTGGGTGGATACCACTCTGCAGCTGAGCAGGCCAAGGTAGTCCGAGATGTCAAGCTCTCTGGGCTTATACAGGACCCAAGGGCATGGCCTACTCTGGCCAGAGCTCTTACAGGTCACAGACAGCCTTTGCAGTATTGGTGTTGGTGTTGGTGAGCACCCTTGGACTTGAGTCCTTCTATCTCCCTGCCCTTGTCCCTCCCTAGATCCTCATGCTCTTCTTATTCATGGATTTCAGAGTTTGCTCTTGGTGAGCAGAAATCAGACACCCCTTTCCCCCGACACACACACTCAAAGAGAGTGTCACACAGACTTACCCACTGTTGGAAAAGGCATGTGACTCGAAGTGCCTGCCCACATGGACCAACTCCTGGTGGTTGCCCAGGTCAGCCTGTAACCCACAGGCAGCCAGCACAAAGAAGGCTTCCTCTCTGTGCATGCACTTGGACCTCAGTACCTGTTCCTTAAGGTGGCACTAGTACATGAGTCACGCAGACTTGTCACTGGAAGACAGCAGGGCAGAGGGTCAGGAAGAGTGACTCCCCCATAGCAGCTAGATCTGCACCTTCATCCTTCCTAGGCCTGGCTTTCTGGTCTATAGGCCTCTAAGCTCGCTTGGTGGCCACTCCCTAGTCTGTTCATACACATTGCATCTCCTGTTACAGGATCCTTAGTGACACATGGATGAAGTCAGGGGCTTTAACAACACAA
>NW_018392444.1:0-4355 GCF_900095145.1 Mus pahari | reverse complement strand
TAACAAGATCTGACTCCCTCTTCTGGAGTGTCTGAAGACAGCTACAGTGTACTTACATATAATAAATAAATAAATCTTAAAAAAAAAAAATAAAAAAAAATAAAACATCAAATTTGAGCCAGGCGTGGTGGTGCATGCCTTTATTCCCAGCACACCGGGAGGCAGAAGCAAGCAGATTTTTGAGTTCTAGGCAAACCTGGTCTACAAAGTCAGTTCCAGGACAGCCGTGGCTATATAGAGAAACCCTGTCTCAAAACAACAACAACAACAAAAATACAAAACAAAAAAATAAGCATCAAGTTTTGAAAGCATCAAATAGAGGACATCGGGGTGATGACCCACCCAAGCATCACCCGTAGACCAGTGTGAGTATGCCAGAGGACAACCTGACAAACAGGTGACCAGTGACAAAGGGTGAGCCTGACCCAGAGATTGCTGGTCCCAATCCCAAGGGAACCCTTCTGGTACTGACAGCAATGGCTCTCAGGCTCTTTCCTCAGTCCCATATGTACTTTATGTATGTCTGTCATCCAGTCCTTCCTTAGAGAAGTACTTCCTGAGTATTTGCTTCAAGTCCACCAACACATACTCATTGTCTAGAAAAGGGAGACCCAGGCGAGAGAAGCTCCTCTCACTGTTCTAAGAGCCCGGCCAGAGCAAGTTCTTCTGATGATGTAGAGCTCTGCATCAGATGCTCTGCATGCCTGCCACCACAGAGGTTGAACATGCAGACACGCACACACACACGCACATGCACACACACACACACACACACACTGTGAGTAAGACAATGTCATTTTACACAGTNGCTATTGTCTTCCCAGTATAGAGCCACCAATGGGCTGCTTTTCACTGTGGGGATAGCATGCTGACAGTGTCTGCAGACCTAAGCTGCAGGATTGAGCCCTGAACTAACCATGTAGACAGGGCTTCCTGTAACATGTCACCAAACTAAANACTCTCCATGCCACACTCCACCCTGGCTAGCAGGGCTGCCTGGGCAGGTGTCCCTTAGTACGAAGCACAGGCCTCCTGACTAGATAAAGCATCCAGAGCTCTTCCACTATCCTCAGCCTCTATAACTAGTGTGAAGGGNAGCCCAGCTCAAAGCCAGCTTCAATTAGATGGAGAAGCAGACATAAGACTGCCCTCAGATATTCCAAGTGCTACAAACAAGGGCCAGGTAGTAGGGTGCCAGCTCTCCATCTTTCTCCTGCTTCCTTGGTCTTAATCCCTTATGAAATGAGAGGGCAAGCTCACACATTGCTTATGGTTTCATGTGCATGCCTGTGCATGTGCGTGTGTGTGTGTGTGTGTGTGTGTGTGTGTGTGTGTGTGTGTGTGTGTGTGTTTCAAGGCAGGGTTTCACAGCTCAGAATGATCTGAAGCTAATTCGGTCTGGAAAACGGATACCCTAGTTCCTTTCCTTGCTTGTATCCTGGCCATTTGTTCCCTGAGTTGTTGAGACCTCTGGGGTGGAGAGAGATGAGTGGTAAAGCTGTGTGNCAGGAATCAGACCCTTCCTAGGAGGAGTGTCCCCACATAGGGAGACAGCAGAGTCTGGGCAAACATTTGTTCTCAGACTCAACAAGCCCCACTTTGTGCAACCGGGCTTCCTCAGCTGGTACCCAGATGGGGCTGAATCTCCCCCATGACTTCTGCATTTCAGGCTCATACAGGCCCCTCAACTAGAGTAGATCTGGCCTTGCTACCAATGGCCTCCTGTGACTCCTCCCTGATTATCCATTTCCTGAGTGTGGCTGCCGAGCTGTGAAAGGCCTAATGCGCGGACATTTCCTCCTTTTATAAATGTTGGTATGAGCTAAGAAGACTAAAGGTCACAGAACACATGGTTTGGTCTTGGTCTTACCACATGCATTGGTCTTGCATATTAGATACCAGTTACCTGAGCTGGGCACCACATGATTCCAAAAGACTAATTCACCATGGCTTTAAAGCAAGTGTGCCTGTGTATTAACGTATGGATATAAACTATGTTTAATTTATATATGTATATATAGCATGCAACTATGGACGTATATTTAAACATGTATGGTAAATGCACATGAAAGTATATATAAGGGAATACATGCTTTAACTGTACATATATGAGAATATATGTCATGGTGTATATACATACAATGAATGGTAGGTGCTTGTGTTATTTGTGTGATCTATATTTATGTGCATATGTGAGTGATGTGTGATGATGTGGGGAAGTATATGTTTTTATGTGCACATGTATTCTGTATTGGTGTGAGTAGCAGGATCATTTTGTGGTGTATGTGTAAAAGTGTGTGTGCATGTGTACAAGTGTGTGTGCATAAAAGCAGAGGTGACCCAGCTGCCTGTTAGTCTTACCGGTTCAGCTGTAGGCATGGTCTGTCACAAGATACATCTAAATCCAAGGACCCCCATGTTTTAGCCTAGGAAGCTCTATGTTGGAGATGCCAAGAAATGCTTACCTCTGAGCACACTAAGGCCAAAAATGTGTTCTTCTCTGATGCATACCATGTCACACTCTTGCTAGAAGAGCTCTTGTCCTATGGCTGAGACCTGGAATAGAGGAAAGGNTTTAGCCATATGCAGAACTTCCCCCATGAGACCCCTAGGCTGGAAGACACCCTAGGTCAGGAAGCGAGCAGTGTTATCTGCTCAGGCAGGGGCTGGAGCCAGGGACCAGGACCTAGGCAGCCATTATGTTTCCAGAGCACAAATTAAAACATTGCTCCCCAAAAAGAACAGCCTTAGAAAAAGAAAGGATGTGTTCCAACCCAGAGACNATATGCCCTCTTTCCTTAGGTACACCCTGTGGCCGAGGAGACTTCCCTATAGAGCTGAATTGGATATTTAATAAATTCCCCATTGGAAAGGTTCTGTAGAGGCCCGAGTTGTAGGCACAGAACAGCAGTAGCAGGCNTCCATTTTGGTAATCTATGGTCACTTTCTGGGGTGTCAGTACACCCCTCAGTACTTGCTCAGTGCTGCCACCAGATATTAGATGGAACCCCACAACAANAGTGACCTTAGCATAGCCTTTGCTGGCTTCCAGGTGGCAGCGAGGGGTCCTTACTGCATCTGGCAAGCCCCTGTCCCAAGGATGGCCTGGATCACCCAGAAAGATTCAAAGTTAAGAGTTAAGATAGGGCAGGAATGTGTGGCCTGGGAAAGGTTGTGCCCCATGACAGTTGCATCCTTGATGATAGGACATTGAAAAAGATGATGGAGAATGAAGACCAAGAGGCTAGAAGCTAGAAGCTAGAGATNTGTCAGAGTCCAGGGTGTCNCNGGGGCAAAGGCAAGGGGATGAAAGGAGTCCTCTAGGGAAGCCATGTGCTACCATTTATCAGGTCCCGTTTAGCAAAACCAGCCCATGTTCTCTAACTCATGGACAGTAACTTTCTGGATAATGGGAGGCACATGGTACTTTTTAGATATCATGCAGGTACCACACAGAAAATTCAGCCCATAGAAGCTCCAGAACCACATGGGACAGGAAAGCCCATAACTGAGGGGGAACCAAGCAACCCAGGATCCTGTGGGGACAAAGCCCAGATTTCAGGTGACTGGTAGGTTCAGTGCTTACTATGCTGCATGGAGTNCTTCATAGGAAAGTGGAGCCCCCATGTCCCTGCTGAACCTGGATCTTCCTAAACACAATTCCTGCCGTCACCTTTCCCTGCCCTCCCCACCTGCTCTCCCAGTCCCGCTGCTTGAAGAACCCTGCTATCACAATGCCTACCTGCAAGGACAGCTGCAGTTGTTCCCAGGTAAGCAGTAGTACCAAGAAGTCCCTGAGCTCTGAGTTCATCCCAGGGTCCTGCCTGCGGTTTCCGTGGTTAACCACACAAGGGCTCTCCCAAAGCCAGGCTTTCTCTACTGCCTCGTACAGGAGACAGTGATTCAAAACAGGACAGTCCTGAGTCTCCCACTCGGGTGGTGCCACTAGGTTAATTCTCTGATGTCCTCCCAGGTTATCGTGGCAGGGGAGGAGCTCACATATGTAGCTGCACTGTCTGTGCTGTCCCTATCCAGACAGTGGCTGGGAAAGACCAGGAATTCAGTGGCTGAGCAGGGAGCAATGGTCAGGGCCACAGTGCTGCGTTTGTGGAGAGTACTAGAATGAAAGCAAGCAATACCACCATGCTCAGGCAGCATGTAAGGCCAGGAGCACTGTGTGCCCTGACAGAAGGGGATGGGACCCTGACTCCCAAGAAATGCTTCTTCAGACCTTCTACATCATCAGCTTTGAGGAAGGTGTTCCTCATTAAGAATATACCATGCTGTTGCTTCTGGCAGCTAGTTCTGTCTCCCAGGAATGGACCCCTCAGGAATATTGATATGACTCCTATGAA
>NW_018392443.1:0-23086 GCF_900095145.1 Mus pahari | reverse complement strand
AAAAAAAAAAAAAAAGAAAGAAAGAAAGGTCTTGACGGAAATTGGTAACTGCTTATGATGTTTGCGATCCACTAATCAGTATTCCGTAATATTTGAGGCTGAAATTGTTATAGCAGCTTGAGTAACTCATTCAGTGGAGCTGGTATCTGTCATTATTGCTATAATGACTACCAAGTAAGATGCTTCCTTTCTTCCTCAAATTCTGATTAGGGTATTCAATTCTTCAAGCATTGTTCCATCCCTGTGTCTGCTGGGAACCCACTCCCTCTGTGCTACTAGAAACTGTAATCTATAAGGTCCTCACCACTCCTGCTGTCCTTTCATCAGGACATAGTTTTCCCTTAAAGAATGGGGTGATTTAGAGCCTGACATTTAGCATGCTGTAGCATGTCTGGAGACTAAGGCTGCAAAAAGAACTGTCTACTGACTTCTTTAGTTATGTTAAATATGTTTTCCAAGCTGCATTAAGCATCTCAATGCTCTAATGTACTTCACTGGGGTGTACCTTGCAGACCACACTGGAGTCATGAGACATGTGCAATTTCAGTGTGTGAAGGAGTTTTCTGTATAGAAAATATATTTTTCTCAACATTTTGTTGGATGTTGGCCTGTGGTTTGCTGTATCTTGACTTTACTATGTTTAGGTATGAGCCTTGAATTCCTGATCTTTCAAGGACTTTAAAAATGAATGGATAATGAATTTTTTCAAATGCTTTCTATGCATCTAATGAGACAGTCATGTGTTTTTATTCTTTGAGTTTGTTTATATAATTGATTACAGTGATGAATTTCCATATATTGAACCATCTCTGCATCTCTGGGATGAAGCCAAGTTGATCAAGATGGATGACATCACATGTTCTTGAATTCAGTTTGTAAGAAATTTATTGAGTATTTTCACATTGATATTTACAAGGGAAATTGTTCTAAGTTCTCTTTCTTTGTTGAGTCTCTGTATGTTCTTGGTATTAGCATAATTGTGGCATCATAGAAAGAATTGGGTAGTGTTCCTTCTGGTACTATTTTTGTAGAATAGTTTGAAGAGTATTGGTATTAGGTCTTTGAAAGTCTGATAGAATTCTGCCCTAAAATCATTTGGTCCTGGGATTATTTGGGATGGGATGTTTCTATAACTTTAAGGGTTGTGGGACTGTTTACATGGTTTATCTGATCCTTATTTAACTTTGGTATCTGTTATCTGTGTAGAAAATTGTCCATATTATTCAGACTTTCCAATTTTGTCGAGTAAAAGATTTTGTAGTAGGATCTGATTAAGTTTTAAATTTCCTCAGTTTCTGTTGTTTGTCTCCCTTTTCATTTCTGATTTTATTAATTTGGATATTGTCTCTGCACACTGTGATTAGTCTTCCTGAGGTTTTATCTTTCTTGGAGACAAACTTAAAGCCATCCCACTAAAATCAGGGAGTAGACACGGTTGTCCACACTCACCCTATCTAATCAATATAGTACTTGAAGTCATAGTCAGAGCAATTAGATAAAAAATGGAGGTCAAATGGATACAAATTAGAAAGTAATAAGTCAAAATATCACTATTTCCAAGTGATGTGATAGTATTCTTAAGTGATGCCAAAAATTCCACCAGAGAACTCCTAAATCTGATAAACAGCTTGAGCAATGTAGCTGCAAATAAGAATAACTCAAAAAAATCAATAGCCTTCCTCTACTCAAATGATAAACAGGCTGAGAAAGAAGTTAGGGAAACAACACCCTTCACAAAAAGTAGTGTAGTATAAGAAACCTTGGTGTAATATAGTAGAATAGTAGTATAGTAGTAAAGTATAAAATACCTTGGGGTGACTCTAAACAGGAAGTGAAATATCTGAATGACAAGAACTTCAAGTCTCTGAAGAAAGAAATCAACAAAGATCTCAGAGGATGGAAAGATTTCACATGTCCATGATTTATCAGGATTAATATAGTAAAAATGGTCATCTTGCTGAAAGCAATCTACAGATAAATGGAATCCCCGTCACAATTCCATCTCATTTTTTCAAAGTGTTAGAAAGAGTAATTTGCAAATTTGTCTGGAAATATAAAAAAATCCAGGATAGCAAAAACTATTCTAAAAATAATAGAACTTCTTAGGAACACACCATACCTGCACTCAACCTGTATTACAGAAAAACAATGATAAAAACTGCAAGGTTTTGGTAAAGAGACAGGAACGTAGATTAAAGGAATAGAATTGAAAACCCAGAATATACCTATTGTCACTTGATCATTGACAAAGAATCTAAAACTATCCAGTGGAGAAAGAAACAGCATTTTCAACAAATGATGCTGGGTCAACTGGTGGTTATCATTTAGAAAAATGTAAATTGATCAATTCTTATCTTCTTTTACACACCTCAAGTCCAATCTGATCGAGAACCACCACATAAAACCAGATATATGGAAACGAATAGAAGAGAAAGTGGGGGAAAATCTCAAACACATGGGCACACAGGAAATTTTCCTGAACAGAACACCAATGGCCTATGCTCTAAGACCAACAATGGAAAAATGGACCTCATAACATTGCAAAGCTTCTGTAAGGCAAAGGACACTGTTAATAGGACAAAATGGCATCCAACAGATTGTGCAAGGGCCTTTCCCAATCCTACATCTGATAGATAGCTAATATCTAATATATACCAAGAACTCAAGAAGTTAAGACTCCATAGAATCAAATAACTATTAAAAATGGGGTACAGAGCTAAACAAAGAATTCTCAGCTGAGGAATACCAAATGTTTGAGAAGCATCAAAGAAATGTTCATCATCCTTAGTCATCAGGGAAATGCAAATCAAAACAACAATGAGATGGCTAAGATTAAAATCTAAGGTGATAGCTGATGCTGTTGAGGATGTGGAGTAAGAGGAACACTCCTCCATTGTTGGTGACATTCCAAGCTGTTACAACCACTTTGGAAATGAGTCTGGCAATTCTTCAGAAAATTGGACATACTATTACCTGGTGACCCTGCTCTACCATTCCTGGGCATATACCTAAAAGATGTTCCAACACATAATAAGGGCATATGCTTCACTATATTCATGGCAGCCTTTTTCATAATAGCTGGAAGCTGGAAAAAGCCCAGATGCCCTTCAACTGAGGAATGGGTACAGAAATTGTGGTACATTTACACAATGGAGTTCTACTCAACTGTTAAGAACTATGACTTCATAAAATACTTAGGTAAGTGGATACAACTTGAAATTAACATCCTGAGGGAGGTAACCCAATCCCAAAAGAACACACAGGGTATGTACTTGCTGATAAGTGGATATTAGCCCAAATTCTCAGAATAGCCAAGATACCACTCACAGACCACATGAAGGTTAAGAAGAGGGAAGACTGAAGTGTGGATGCTTAAGTTCTTCTTAAGAGGGAACAAAATATTCATGGGAGAAAATATGGAGATGAAGTGTGGAGCAGAGACTGGAGGTAAGGCCATTCAGAGACTGCCCCACCTGGGGATCCATCCCATATACAGACACTAAACCTAGACACTATTGTGGATGCCAAGAAGTGCTTACTGACAGGAGCCTGATATAGCTGTCTCCTGAGAGGCTCTTCCAAATACAGAAGCAGATTCTGGCATCCATCTATGGGTCTAAGCACAGGGTCCCCTATGGAGTAGTTAGAGAAAGGATTGAAGGAGCTGAAAGATTGCCACCCCATAGTAAGAACAACAACATCAACCAGTCAGACCCCCACCTCCCTGAGCTCTCAGAGATCAAACCACCAACTAAAGAGTATACATAGAACCACCCATGGCTCCAGCTGCATAGGTAGCAGAAGATAGTCTTTCCAGGCATCAGTGGGAGGAGAGGCCTTCAGTCCTGCGAAAGCTCAATGCTCTACTGTAGGGCAATGCCAGGGCAGTGAGGTGGGAGTGAGTGGGTAACTGGCTGTGGAAACACCCTCATAGAAGCAGGAGGAGGAGGGATGGGATTGGGGGTTTTCATGGATGGGGTACTGGGGAAAAGGATAACATTTGAAATGTAAATAAAAAAATTATCCTATAAAAAAAAGGAGAAAATGAACAGGTGAGTATGGAGGCTTCTCATATTGGTCTTGCCAGAAACCAGATACAAATGTTAAGATTACAGACAACTCATTTCTTCTATACACAATACAAGACCCTCTATATACAACATCCATGGAACCCCAGGTGGGAAAAACATATTATTGATAAGCGCTATCATAAAAACAAATCTAGTTCCCCAGTAAGTACTATCTATATCCAAAGAAAATATGTCTCATTTTCCAAACCTCTAGATATTGGAAATATAGGAGAAGTAATCAAATATTCCTTCAAGGTCCTTACTTCCTTGACATCCCCCTTCATAAATGGTACTTACTGCCATTTGACCTTTATGCTTCAGACCCTTACCTTGACCTACCATCTTTCTCTTCTCCCTTCTTCCCTCTTTCAATAAACTCCTCTCAAAGTGAAAATGGAATAAACCATTTTCAACTAACAGGGGATGCACACATAGCAGATTACCATAGGAGCTGGGGGAGCACACACACACACACACACACACACACACACACACAATGCAGGGCACTGGGGGAGAGTCTCAAAAAGTGTAATGTGCCACTTGAGCTGGGGATATGCACACTTGGCAGCCCACCACTGGAGCTCGGGGGTGCACAGAGAACACCAGAGCACTGGAGGTGTAGGTGAACACATACATAGCACCTCTGGGGGGTTGGGGGAACATTCACACACACAAGCAAACACACTCACACACTCACAAACACACTCACACAACACAAACACATTCACACACACAGAGAAAAATACTCACACACATACACAGAGCACCCTTGTGCTTGGGGGAGCATATACACACTAAGTTATTTTTTGGGCTGGGTGCGCACGTGCACACGCACACACATGCACACACACAAGTGTACTGGAGCTATCCTCTGCTTTACCTGACTTGACTATGATCCTAATTGTGTCAAGAAGAAAAGTGTTAAGTTTTGGTTAGCCTGAGACTCTTCTGGAAGATGGTGGGGCATTCTGCAAGTGGGCCTCCTAGAAGTGAGTTAATTTGGACACAACACTGCAATGGGTAATGGCATACCAGACCCCTCCCTTTTGCTTCCTGGTTACCAGGAGGTGAGTGACTTTACCTCACAACTAGTTCCTTGCTATTTATATCGTGCCTTGCATCAGACCACAAAACATTGGTCCCCACTGACCATGGATTGAATCTCTAAGGCTTGAGTCAAAAATTACTTCTCTTCCATTAAGGTTTATTTGTCATATATATTTGTCCATGTTGATAGAAAATGAACACATTTGCTTTTTACTGCGTAAAGTGAGGAAATTATGCAAATCTAGAGGGGTAGTGTATTAATTCCAGCTGAACATTTACAGACAATTATTCCACATTAAGTTTTTGTTCGCTCTTCCTCTGCCTCTTAGTGTTGAGGATGAGTAAGCATGCTTTTTCAAGACACCTACATCACAAAGGAAAGCAAAGTCCCAAAGACTGGTGAGACAGCATGTGGAAATCCTCCAAATCCAGACAGAACATTTTTTATAACATTCAACTTTATTTTAACCCAGCCCTGTCCTTCCCTAATCCAGCAGAAACTTCCTCTTTGGATCAAGCCATTATTGCAGATCAACCACCAGCTACTTTTAAGAAACCCTCAAATTTTCCAGGCTCCTTCCCCGCCAGAGGAAAGGTATCCTCCGCCAGGGAGGGCTCTCACTGCCTGAACTGGTGTGAGAGCCATCTTTGCTCCAAGTCGCACAGGCTCCAGTCCGCACAGCTGAGAGTGTGGACTACTGAAATGACACAGCTTCTGGGACAGACCTCGTTTTCAGGCACCTTCCCTGCCAGAGGAGAGGTGTCTGACCGGGAGGGCTCTCACTGCCAGAGCTGGTGAGGGAGACATCTATGCTCTGGGTTGCCCAGGCTCCAGACTGAGCAGGTGAGAGTGTGGACTGCAGAAGTGACACAGCTTCTGGGACACACCCCGTTTTCGGGCACCTTCCCCACCAGAGGAGAGGTGGCTGCCTGGGAGGGCTCTCACTGCCTGAGCTGGTGTGGGAGACATCTTTGTTCTGGGTAGCACAGGCTCCTTTACATTGAAGTAGCGGGATATAAAATTAACTCAAATCAGTGGCCTTCCTCTACACAAAGGATAAACGGGCTGAGAAAGAAATTAGGGAAACAACACCCTTCACAATAGTCACAAATAATATAAAATACCTTGGTGTGACTCTAAGGAAGTGAAAGATCTGTATGATAAGAACTTGAAGTCTCTGAAGAAAGAAATTGAAGAAGATCTCAGAAGATGGAAACATCTCCCATGCTTTGGCAGGATTAACATAGTCAAAATGACCATCCCGCTGAAAACAATCTACAGATTCAATGCAATCCCCATCCAAATTTCAACTCAATTTTTCACTGAGTTAGAAAGGGCAATTCGCAATTTCATCTAGAATACCAAAAAACCTAGGACAGCAAAAACCACCCTCAACAATAAAAGAACCTCTGGTGGAATAACCATGCCTGACCTTAAGCTGTACTACAGAGCAATTGTGATAAAAAGTATATGGTACTGGTACAGCAACAGATAGCTAGATCAATGTAAAAGGATTGAAGCCCCAGAAATGAACCCATACACCTATGGTCACTTGATCTTTGACAAGGGAGCTAAAACCATCCAGTAGAAAAAATGACAGCATTTTCAACAAATGGTGCTAGTACAACTGGCTGTTATCACGTAGAAGAATGAGAACTGATCCATTCTTATTTCCTTGNACAANGCTCAAGCCTAAGTGGATCAAAGACCTCCATATAAAACCAGAGACACTAAAACTTATAGAGGAGAAAGTGGGGAAAAGCCTCTAAGATATGGGCACAGGGGAAAAAATACCTAAACAGAACAGCAGTGGCTTGTGCTGTAAAATCAGGAATTGACAAATGGGACCTCATAAAATTGCAAAGCTTCTGTAAGGCAAAAGACACTGTCAACAAGAGAAAAAGGCCATCAACAGATTGGGAAAGGATTTTTTACCAATCCTAAATCTGACAGAGGACTAATATCCAATATATACAAAGAGCTCAAGAAGCTGGACTCCAGAAATTCAAATAACCCCATTAAAATATGGGGTACAGAACTAAACAAAGAATTCTCAACTGTGGAATAAGGAATGGCTGAGAAACACCTGAAAAAATGTTCAACATTCTTAATCATCAGGGAAATGCAAATTAAAACAACCTTGAGATTCCATCTCACACCAGTCAGAATGGCTAAGATCAAAAATTCAGGTGACCGAAGATGCTGGCGAGGATGTGGAGAAAGAGGAACACGCCTCCATTGCTCCTTGGATTGCAAGCTTGTACAACCACTTTGGAAATCAGCCTGGCAGTTCTTCAGAAAATTAGACATAGTACTACCGGAGGATCCAGCAATATCACTCTTGGGCATTTACCGAAGATGTTCCAACTGGTAATAAGGACACATGCTCCACTATGTTTATAGCAGCCTTATTTATAATAGCCAGAGCTGGAAAGAACCCAGATGTCCCTCAACAGAGGAATGGATACAGAGAATGTGGTACATTTACACAATGGAGTATTACTCAGCTATTAAAAACATTGGATTTATGAAATTCTTGGGCAAATTGATCTATCATCCTCCCAATCACAAAAGAAGTCACTAGATATGCACTCACTGATAAGTGGATATTAGTCCAGAAACTTACAATACCCAAGATACAATTTGCAAAACACAAGAAAACCAAGAAGAAGGAAGACCAATGTGTGGATACTTCATTCCTCCTTAGAATAGGGTACAAAATANNCATGAAAGGAGTTACANAGACAAAGTTTGGAGCTAAGATGAAANGATGGACTATCCAGAGACTACCCCACCNGGGGATCCATCCCATCATCAGCCACCAAACCCAGACACTATTGCACATTCCAGCAAGATGTTGCTGAAGGGATCGTGATATTGTGTTCTCTAGTGAGGCTATGCCAGTGCCTGGCAAACACAGAAGCAGATGCTCACAACTATTGGATGGAACACAGGGTCCCCAGTGGAGGAGCTAGAGAAATTATCCAAGGAGCTGAATGGGTCTGCAACCCTATAGGTAGAACAACAATTTGAACTAACCAGTACCCCCAGAGCTCATGTCTCTAGCTGCATATATAGCAAAAGAGGGCCTATTCGGCTGAAATTGGAAAGAGAGGCCCCTGGTCTTGCAAACTATATATGCCACAGTACAGGGGAATGCCACGGTCATGAGTGGGAGTGGATAGGTAGGGGAGCAGGGGTGGGGGGAGGGTATAAGGAACTCTCTGGATAGCATTTGAAATGTAAATAAAGAAAATATCTAATAAAAAGAATTAGAAAAGAAAAGAAAAGAAGAGAAAAGAAAAGAAGGGAAAAGAAAAAAAAGAAACCCTCAAATTGCAGAGCAGGCAAATAAGGACCAAAGAAAGGTATAGGTAAAGAGAATAGAGGGATGTTGTTTTAAAAAAGACAAGAGAATTATGTCTAGTTTCTACTGTGTCTACTGTATCTTAGTATCACTGAAGGTAATGAGAGGGGATTGGAGCTAATATAAGTATAATAAAATTATGCAACTTGAAGTGATGGATATAGTAATGATCCTGGGTTGATCATTCCCTCCCATATGTATATATTGAGTTAGTACACAGAAATCCACAAATATGTACATTTATTGTATCTGGTTTTATTTTAAAATCTCTTCTGTGTGCCAATTTAGGGTATTTTCAGAGGGGAAACTAGGAAAGGGCATAACATTTGAAATGTAAATAAAGAAGGTATCTAATAATAAGGATAATAATAATACTAAAAAACACGTGTCCACCAAGCCCAAAAACATGGGTTTTCACAGCGCAGAGGTGGGAGTGAGGCATTCTAGGGTGGGTCCAAACTCCATTCTTCAGCCTGAAATCTCTTTGCTCAGAACTCCATACAAGAGCCTTTTTCAAAACTGTTCATACATTATAGATTTCTGCTCATCTGGTTATTTCATCTTCCTGTAGGGAAGAAGAAATCCTGAGTAAGATAAATTATTTTCTCTTACAAAATCCTCCTCTTTCATTTCTTAGGATGCGTTAAGCCCTGATGCTTGTCATTGGTTTTCTAGGACAAAGATGTATAGGTGGGTTACAGAATATCCAGAGACTTCATTCAGAGATGAGTCACACAGCACCCCTCAGGTATTTCGCAGCAAGAACAATAGGGATATGGTGCAAGAGACTTGAGTCTCACTGTGGTGGATTCTAAGAATAGAATCAAAAAAGCAACTTGACAGTTTTCCACTGATATTTGCATCATATTAGAAAGAGAAGGACCACAGACTCAAATGTTAGTATGTCCCACGAGTTGTTCATCACGTGGTGGTTAGAACCAGATACTCTCCGCTTTCTTCTAGGTGGGCATGAAGCCCCATGTTCAGGTAACACATTACCAACTCATTGCTTTCTCTGAGAGAGGAAGAAGCACACCTATCCGACTCCACTGTAGTGAATGAACCCCGCTGTTGCGCAGTCACTTAGAGAAATCTATGAAATGAGGCCCATGTTCTGATCTAAAAAGCTTGGGGAACCTTGACCTGGCTCACATTCTGTTGCCTCCAACAGCTGAATGTGCCCAAGAGCAGAGAGATCTATGTGAAATTGAAACCCACTGAAGCCTAAGCTTGTTGCCAGACTCTGAGATGACCAAGTCAAATGTATGAGATATAGGCAAGCAAGGTCCAATTGTAACCAGTAAGTCTGTCCCAGGACAGCATTGGTCCCTGTAACCTAAGAAGTAGGGCAGGAAGCTGTTCTTGTTGAGCAATGCAGGAGGAAATCATCTGGGGATCCTCACATTTGCATAAGAGACTCTGAGTGTGCTCTAAAAGGGCCACTTTATCTAGAGAGATAAGGTAATCTGTCTTTTATAATTGTAATTCCTTGGATTCATGTCAGTGTAGAATCCTTCACAGGAAGCAGCACCTGGTACTATATAAGGTACTGAGCTCAAGTCCCTCTGCATCTCTGCACCTCACCAGGCTTCAGTCATGAGGATCCATTACCTTCTCTTTACATTTCTCCTGGTGCTGCTGTCTCCACTTGCAGGTGAGTCAGGGGAACAGGGTGGTCCCACAGTGAATTAAGAGATAGGCCCCTACACTGTGTGTTTGTGTGTGTGTGTTTGTGTGTGTGTGTGTGTGTGTGTGTTTGTGTGTGTGTGTGTGCAATGTGTGTGTGTGTGTGTTTGTATCTTTCTGTACCTTAATCTTTGTGTGTTGGTCTTTCTCACTCTTACTTTATGTGTGTGTTCCTCTGCCCATCCATCTGTCTTGCCTGTCTCTCTGTATATATGTCCATCTCTATGTTTCTGTCTATGTCTCTTTCTCCCTTTTAAGGATACCCTCCTTACTTTTGCATTTTTGTCTTTCTTCTAAGCATTTCAGACAATATGTATTGTGTGACTTCTATAACAAACCAAGGACTCTTTCTTTTTCCCTTGAAGGAGCCTAAAGTAGACTCATTTTCTGCTGATCTGCAGCACTTGACTTCCAATTCCTCTAAGATTATGAAATGAGTGTCTGATAGGTAGCTTAAAAATCATAACATGAAGAATGTTTCATTCTTACCTGAAAAAAAAGGTATTAATTTAGAAATCTTTACATATAAGGAGTAGAGTCTCTGCTTACTCTAGAGAACTCTTCAGAATAACCAGCCCAGCCTGTGATTGAGAACTTCCTCTCCCCCTACCCCATGGAATACCCTTAAGCACACACTGTCTACAGGGTAAATGAGGCTCATAGCTCAAGGAGGCTATGAAACCCAGTCTCCCACTCTGCCTTACGTGTATTTTGTGTAAAAGATATATATTCTTTCAAATTATGTGTATAGGTATGGATTTGTGTACGGGTATATGACAAGTAGTAGAGTACTCATAGAGGTCAAAAAAGGACATCCAATCTCTCAGAGATGGGGCTAATTTTAGGCACATATGGCCTGCCTGATATGGTACTAGGAGCATATCTCATTTCTTCTGCAGGAGAGGTATGCACTCCTAACTGCTGAGTCATCATTCCAAGCTTCAAGCTGTGTTTCATACTTGACATTAGACAAACAAAATTATAGGGTTAGACAACTCAAGAAAGGGAGATAAAATTAGTAATGAGCTGGAGAAGAATTGATGAATATATCTTAGGCCAAACTCTGGCCTTTATATTTGTGGGACACATGCACATCCATGTGCACAGTCACACTCAGTGTCTGTTTCAGATACTAGAACCAGGGACTTGTGTGTGGAAAAGCAAAGGCAGGGCTGCTGAGAAGCAGCTAGGGACTCACACAGAATCTTTCCTGAGCTCCTGCCTGCTGACCCTGAAAACTCCAGTCAGTCAGGGCTTCAACTGACCATCCAACATTTGGATCCTAGGAAAACCAGCACCTCCTGTACACTGCAAAAGTGCCTGTCTCTATCAAGAATTGGATTCAGCCCTGCTAATACAGACATCCCTGTTTGTGGGGGGTGGGGGGGGAATAGCCTGCTGGGAACTACTCATCATAAGAACAGGTTGGTATGTATTTCTGACCTGGCACTTGCAATTCTAATGTGTGTTCTTTTCTTACTCATCTTTCAGCTTTTAGCCTTAAAAGTCAATAATCGACGTGATTGCCGTATGAAAGGAGGCTCATGCAAAGAGATTTGCCTTTTCCCTACTCATCAGATTAGCATTTGTACAAGTGAATTCAAATGCTGCGTTTTTTCAAATGCTGATATTATAGAGAAGAAGACGATCCTGTGAACCAAAGAAAACACCAGAATTTGTTCCTCCATGAAAATGGACAAAACTTAAACCAAATTAAAGTTCCTTGCTTAAATGCAACCCCTGTTGCCTAAGAACTGTATGAGCTCACTGTTTGTTCTCTTTTGCTCTGAATTCTAAAATCTTGTAGAAGTCACTCAGTGGCTCAAGAAGGGCTGTCTTATGCTTCTGGCTATCTTTATGGCTATCTGTTCCTGTCTCTGATATGCTGGGTGATTTCCTGCAGCCAGCACACACAGCCATCCTGCCTGCCTTCTACATCCCTTTGCCTCCTTAACTATTTGCTTCTTCCATCGAATCCCAATGTGAGGCAAAGAAGGTGACCCCAGCTTCCCTTTAGCTTGTGCCTCTTAGACTTTTATGCATTGGGTGTTTGTGATTAAGACTTTAATGAACACTTTGGCTATGAGAGCTCTTGAGTGTGGGTTCCAGAGTCTCTTATTCATTTCTGTACTGACCACTGATGGGATATATTGCATCATGTTATTTTAAGTTGAATGGTCAAGTTGAGTCAGTGAGGCACTTTCTTATATGTAGACCTAAGACACAAGGAACTTGTGGAAAACAAGGCCTTATTGAAAGCAATAAGAAGGAAGAACAGGGTAAAGACCAATCAGAGGCTATGGTTAGTAAAGCAAAAGTTCAGAGTCCGTACTAGGCCTGACCTTCCCACTGGGCATTTACAGTATGATGGTCTCCCTGTCTGGCATGGCTTTCCAGTTAATGTGCATACAATTTATTCTTATAAGTGTAATTCAGCTCCATCAGGATACCTTAGATTTTTGACAATTCTCTGTCTGAAAGAAGAAATGAGACTACAGATAAAAGATATCTCACCTGGGTAAAAGCAATTCATTAAAGGAGTCCTTATCACATGATTGACATGGAACAAAAGAATGTTGGCTGCAGATACATATCATAATGCAGGGTATATTTAAATTTAATGTAGGGGTCTGAAGACAGGGCACTGTCCATAAGTGTGTGCTGTGCAAACTTACAGATCTGAGTTTGATTCAGAGCACCCATGTAATAAACCAGGGATCACAGCATGTGTGTACTCCTAGCCCTGGGTGATGGGATAAGGATATGTGGATCTCCAAACTCAGTAGCCATCCTGTCAGACTAAAGGCATGACCACAGGCTCAGTGAAAGATCCATGTCAAAAATGAAAATAGGAGGTTGTCTTAGTTAGTGTTCTCTAGAGTCACAGAACTTACAGATATTCTCTATATTCTAAAGGAATTTATTGATGACTTATAGTCTGAAGTCAAATTCCCAACAATGGTTCAGTAGTACCTGTGAATGTAAGTCCAAGGATCTGCAAGTTCTGTGACTATAGAAAACCCTGACTAATACAGAAGTTGGTACCAGGTTTGGGGTATATTATTATAAACATTGTTTTGTCTATGCTGTCCATTATAATAACTAGGATCACCTTGTCTCTGGGGATTCAATGCTGCCACCTGGCCCTTGTTACCTCNGGGTCCAATTAAACCCATTGAATTTAATTCATCTAATTGAGCAACAGCATCTCTAATACAAAAGTCTGGCAAAAGGAAAAGGGCAAGAACAAAACTCTTCAAATGTGCTGGTGCAGCTCTCACCAGATTGTGTCTTACAGAGTTGGTAAAGGGCATATCTTCTGAACCTTCCCATTTTGGAAGATTAGGTTTTACACAATATAACCACTCTAGCATTGATATTTCCCTAAGTCTTAAAATCCCTTCATCAANACTAAGCCATGGAATATCAGGCATCTCCAAGTCCTTTCCAGGCCATCTTTTGATAAACANTTCAGCCAACCATTCAAACAAACTTTTGACACCTTTTTTAACTGTGCAAGCTTGAATATTAAACCTAGAATCTCCACTCAGAGAGCCCATGTCAAAAAACTCAGCCTTCTCTAGTTTAATGTTCCTTTCACCCTTATCACACACCTTTAAAATCCATTTGCACACATATTTGCCAGGTTTTTGCTTGAATAAATCAGCAAACTCATTAAGCTCCTTAGTAGTATAGCGAATTTCCTCATGAACTACACTTTCTACCTCCCCTCTAGGAGCATGTTTTGCTTTGAGTCTAGTTACAGGTCTAGAAGAAACTATTGGTGGGCCTTGAGAAACATCAGCATTGTCTTGTTTGGCATTTTCTTCAGTGAAAATCACTGCTCATTTATCAGACTCTGCAGAATTCATTTCCTCATGTGGGGAAGGCATTATTTCAAGGGGTGGGGCTGGGTACTGCATTTACACAATGGAGTACTACTCAGCTATTAAAAACAATGAATTTATGAAATTCTTGGGCAAATGGATGTATCTGGAGGATATCATCCTTAGTGAGGTAACCCAGTCACAAGAGAAGTCACTAGATAGGCACTCACTGATAAGCGGATATTATCCCAGAAACTTAGAATACCCAAGATACATTTTGCAAAACACAAGAAAACCAAGAAGGAAGACCATCCTGTGGATACTTCAGTCCTCCTCAGAATAAGGAACAAAATACTCATGAAAGGATATAGGTACAGAGACAAAATTTAGAGCTAAGATGAAAGGATGAACTATTCAGAGACTATCCCATCTGGGGATCCATCCCATCATCAACCACCAAACCAAGATACTAATGCACATGCCTAACCTTTTAACTCCATGCCTTCTCTCACTCTCTCTCAAACAAAATAAATAAAGAATAATAAAACAAACAAACAAAATAACTAAGGGAATGAGACACTCATACAAGTGCAGAAACACACACAAAGCCCATAAAACCCACAAAACTGGAAACCATAATATTCAAGCAATGTTAAAGAAAAAAAATGCCATGTTTGGTGGTGGTGGCACACTCCTTTAATCCCAGCAATTGAGAAATGGATGCCGTTAAGTTTGCTTGGTCTATAAAGTGAATTTCATGACATTCAGGGCTACACCGAGAAACCCTTTCTCAACCTCCCTCCCATGAATTACCCAAACAAGATCATAGGAAACAAACAAACAAACAATCATCTCCAAAATACCTTTGAGTAAGTTTATATCAACATTTTTTAAGGGAGAATTTTCTTTGCTTATATTTCGCAGGATCTTTGGGTTATTGGTGTTGTTATATGTTAGTAAGTACTATTTTACCTGTTTCTAAAGTGTACACAAAAGTCAGATTCCACTAACTTCACATCAAACCCCAGAAGAGGGAATTTGCAGCTATACATTAAGGGCATGCTATTAAATCCAAAGAAAGAATTAAGGTAGATAGACTAAAGAGTCTGTGAGAGAAAAAGGAAAGAATTTGCAGATACCCCCTAAAAATAGCCCAGAACCCCTGTAGGAGCAGCAATAGCCCTCAGGACTGGGCTCCCACTGAGCCTTCTAATTGCCTCCATCATTTCTCTCCTTGATATCTCTCTACAAATATCATGTTCCTCTGTCTCTCATTCTACTCTTAATTCACCAAATAGACAAACATCTATTTCCATTGCTACTGCAAGTATTTCCTAGATATTTCCTCATGATTAGAATGCCTGGAAAGATACACATATATGTAATTCTTTTCAGTGTTATTTTCTGAAAATTGAGATTATTCCCTCCCTAGTGTCTAAAATGTATGTCATATTTTTAAAGCACAATTTCTTTGTCTTGATCTTTCTTCTTCAACTGAATGTCTTGCTCAACAACTCCTGTGAGTATCAGAGACTGAGTGCGGGGGAAATAGAAAATTGGTCTCCAGCAAGCTTGTTCCTTATTTTTAGGATTTTAGGTCATGGTACAGACTTTTGTGATTCCACTGAATGTACAGTACTGAACCACAGGACAGGTAGCTGTTTAAATAGTTTATTTCTCCTTAAAACTCTCTGCATCCCAGAGTCTTTGCAGAGATGATTGTCCCTGTCCCTCTTTTGTGCTGGAGAGCAAGGTGGAAGTCAATAGAACCTCAGCCACAAAGTAACGGTCATGTGTGCAAATTATGACTCACAATGCTTGATAACTAGCTTGACTTCAACTCGCTATAGATAAGAGCTAAGAGTAGGTCTTCAAAAAACAAACAAACAAACAAACAAACAAAAAAACCTTAGGACTTCTCATTCATTCTGAAAGGCAGGAATGTGTCAAGCATATACTCATATTAGGTGATCAGTCGCCTGTGGGGTTCTTGGCACAGAACACAAATGTTTCTGAAGGTGGGAATAGCTAGTTCTGTGAAATGCAAAACAATTAATAGAGGATGCAGTCTACTAGGTGAGAACAAGGGGCTATGCAACAGCCATTGAATAACCTCAGTTCAGTGACTTTGAATAAGATGAAAATTCTCCAAGTTTCTATTGAAACTCAAATAGGAAACTACTTAACAAAAGTCTTTCTTCCAGGGTCATGAGAGACTTCACATCCAATTAGCCTTCATTCAGCACACATTTAGCACATGCTTTCTCATCATGCAGGAGTTCATCCTCTTCTCAATTATTTTCATGTTAGTCCTCATGACCCCAGGATGCAGCTGTCTGAGAAAATCTGAGGCATTTCTAAACCAGGAATATCTTGTGTAGAGAACCATAACATGATCAAAGAGCAGGTGAATGGCCACACATAGAGGTAAGATTGCTAAGGAGAAGGAACTAGATTCTTGACAAAGTCTCATATTCTTAAGTTCAACTGCCCACTCATCAGGTCACCTATTTGGGTCTACCCATTACCCCAACCCACAAGACTACTACCTTAGGTAGAAAGAATCTAACTCTGCCTCTAACCGTTCCTTCTACAAAGGGAGAGATTTTATCATTCCTTTGAATAGCCAGTGTTTTACATTCCTGGATTCCTTCCTTTTCCTTTCTTCCCACCCCTTATATGAAGCAGCGTTAGGCCCCACCCATGAACTTCTTCTCATACCTGCTACCAAGGCTTTCCAAAGCCTCCAACAGGCTCTCCTTAGCACCCCAGCCTTATACATCCCTGACCTGAGTCATATTTTTTCCCTCTACATAAATGAAAATGATGGTTTTTTCCCTTGGCATCTTAGGTCACCAACTGGGACCCTCTATTGTACCTGTAGTTTACTTGTTAACAAAAACTAGATCTAACCATCTAGGGATGGGCAACTTGAATTCTTACCTTAGCAGCCAGTGAAATCTGTATTTGAGAGTAGAAAATTCTAAACTTTGAGTCACAAGTTTCTTCTCATACTCTGTCATAGCTCCTCACTTACAGAGGTTTATTTTCTCTACTGTCCTCCAGGATTCATTCTCTTCAGGCAGCAATAATAGAAGACCCCATACTCACTTTCCAATCATGCCTGCATCTTAATAATTTCTTTCTTTTTCCTTGACCAAATTCTAACCACTCCCTCTCACACTCCTGCGCTGAAAGCTTAGAAGAATTATTACCTCATCCTTGACACATACAGGAGGGCATATTGCCTCATGCTTTCTATACTTGGTACATAGATGGTAACTCCTTTTTAAATGAGTGGTCCAGAAGACCTGGATATGCTATAGTGTGAGACACAGGGATGATTGAGGCACAGGACCTACCTGTTCATACTACTAATAACAGTGTGAACTAATATCCCTTACCTGTGCCTTTCAACTTGCACAGAGAGTATCCTCCAACATCTACACAGACTCCAAATATGCTTTCCATATACTCCAATCCCACACTGGTGTCTGGAATCTGTTGGTTACTTATGACAGAAGGAGGATCAGTAACTAATTCAAACTAAATTATGGCCATGCTAAAGACCTCACATCACCCCACAGTTATTGGGTTTATCCACTGAAGATCCCACCAGACAGATGACTCTATTTTCTCCTGTGAAAACAACTGAGCTAATGAGGCAGCTAGACCTGAATGCCTTAGGGGCTTAGACTTCTCCACATGACATTCTTACACTAGAAACCATATCCCCACTCTCACTCCAAGACTCTGGTCAAAGTCTGTCCTATATTCACCAACTCTTTCATCCTAATAGGTAAGTGTTGTCTTACAAAAAAAACAAAACAAAAAAAAAAACAAAAAAAAACAAACGACCTACTGTCTATTCTTTTGACTTAAGTTTTTAAAAATCTATCACTGCCTCCTGCAAAATCTGTCAGAAGTCAGACTCCAAATCAAGGTATTGAACAACACCTTTTCCTATCCATCAGGCTAGAAGTTTCCTTACTGGAACTGATTGGCAACTGGATTTTACCCACTTCCCACTGTCAAATGTGTCTTGGTGGAAACCTTCTCCGGGTGGGTAGAGGCCTTCCTCACTACCAACAAAAAACATCAGACAGGTTTTAATTTTCTCCTCTAAAAGACCATTCCCTGATTTGTGTCCCAGCCTCCCTCTAGTCACACAATAGTCCTGAAACTCTAGAAAATTTGTTCAGACATTATCTAAAGCCCCAGACATCCCCTGGCATTCATATTACCTATGACCCCTGGTCTTCAGGAAAGGTAGAAAGAACTAATGACTCCCTAAAAAACCACTCTTGTCAAACTGCCACAGGAACTTCACCTCAATTCAGTAAAATTACCTCTGGCTCTTTTCAGGCTATGAGCTTCCACAGAGGGATCTCTTCACCTCACCTTTTGAACTCATGTATGGACATCTGTTCCTAACTCCTGGTCTTTCACCTAAATGCTTTCCCATCCCTGACCATCTACTCACCCCATTAATTTGCCACCTCTGCTCTCTCCTATGGAAATTTCTGACCAACATCTGTCAAAGCCACATGCTGTCCCCTGCCTACTGCCTGTCACAACTGGAGACCTAGTTCTCTCCGCTCTGGATAATCAGCCTTCACTTCTCTCTTCTCAATGGCATGGTCCTTTCAAGGTAATTCTCATGACCCCCATAGCTGGTAAATTTGAGGGACTTTCTCATTGGATCCACCCATCTCACCTCAAAGCTTTCACCATTCCACCTGAAAATGACTCTTGTTATTACATATTGACCCCAACAGGAGCCTGCTCTCTTAAACACCTGAAGACCTTCAGACCACTCACCTTTTCCCGAATTCCAGAAAATGAGACTCCACACTGGCAGCTGCACTTGACCCCATTGCATTAGACATGGGCTTCTCTTCCAAACTCTGCTGTTAATTTCCATCCAGGGCAGCCCTTACATCTGGAGATTGGAGGTACAAGAATCTCCCACCAATGACAGTCTTTCCAAATAGAGTCAGGTACCAGCTCTATAGCCAGATGCCAGGAGCCAATCCAAAATGCTACCATTCTTATATCCACCATTCCATCTAAATATTATGACCTCTTTGTTTACTTCCTCTTTGACCAGGTGAAAAATGATTGTAAAAAAATTACCAGTTCACCCTTTTGGTCTGTACCAGCACCGGGTCACCTAGGGCACGGAGTGGACAGACACCCCCAAGGTCCCTAGAGGACTGCCCATAAGATCTTAGGATCACTGGTGAGTGGAACACAACTTCTGCTGCAATCCAATCACGCACAGGACCTGAGACAGCACTAGGGAAGCAGAGAACCCACCTAACCAGGGGCACAAGCCCCTTCCAATCTGCACCAGCACCAGATAACATAGGGTGAGGAGTGGGTAGTCACCCCCACGGTCCCTAGAGGACTGCCCAAGTAATCTTAGGATCACCGGTGAGTGGAACATAAGTCCTGCTCCAAAGCAATAGTGACAAGCCTGTGACAGCATTAACAAGGACTCCAGAGCATTTCCTGACTAGAGGCTCAGGTTCATTTTAATCAGTTCAGGTTTACCTTAGTTTCAAACAAACCAGACAACTCCACGGTCCTCAAAGGAGACACCACTTCCACACACTTTAACTTGTCCAGGATCTTAGGACAACAGAATCCCAGGAAAACAGGTGCTGGGTCACACTTGTATTTGAGTGTCTCAGAGGAGCTTGACTACCAAGAACTCAGACACACCCAGAATCTCAGGTTCACAGGAGCCCACAATCAAAGAATCACAGAGAAATCTGGACTCTGAGAAGTCCTGAATCAACTGGGATTATAGGAAGGACAGGCTCCTATCAGATATATTGAGGGCAGCAAGCACTAGAGNTAATCAGATGGCAGGAGGCAAGCATTAGAACAGAAGCAACAGAAACCAAGGTTACTTGGAATCATCAGAACCAAACTCTCCCACCATAGCAAGTCCTGGATACACCATCACACCAGAAAANCAGGACATGGATCTAAAGTCACTTCTCATGATGATGATGGAGGACTTTAAGAAGGAAATACTGGAAATTACAGGAAAACAGATAGAAGACTTTAAAGTGGAAACACAAAAATCCCTTAAAGAGTTACAGGAAAATGCTACCAAACAGTAGGAAAAGGAGATGAAATTGAACAAAACCATCCAGGATCTAAAAATGGAAGTAGAAACAATAAAGAAAACCCAAAGGGAGACAACTCTGGAGATAGAAAGCCTAGGAAAGAAATCAGGAACGATAGATGCAAGCATCAGCAACAGAATACAAGAGATGGAAGAGAGAATCTCAGGTGCAGAAGATTCCATGGGGAACATGGACACAAGAATCAAAGAAAATGCAAAATGCAAAAAGATTCTAACTCAAAACATTCAGGAAATCCAGGACACAATGAGAAGACCAAACCTACGGATAATAGGAGTAGAAGAGAATAAAGATTATCAACTTAAAGAGCCGGCAAATATCTTCAACAAAATTATAGAAGAAAACTTCCCTTACCTAANGAAAGAGATGCCCATGAACATTCAAGAAGCCTACAGAACCCCAAATAGACTGGACCAGAAAACAAATTCCTTCTGACACTGGACAAGAAAAGAAATTCCTTCTGACACATAATAATCAGAACAACAAATGCACTAAGTAAAGACCGAATATTAAAAGCAGTAAAGGAAAAAGGCCAAGCAACATAAAAAAGCAGGCCTATTAGAATTACTCCAGACTTTTCACCAGCGACTATGAAAGCCAGAAGATCCTGAACAGATGTTATACAGACCCTAAAATCCCAGTCCAGACTACTATACCCATCTGAACTCTCAATTACCAGAGATGGAGAAAACAAAGTATTCACAGCATATCTTTCAACAAATCCAGCCCTTCAAAGGATAATAACGGAAAAACACCAGTACAAAGGACAGAAACTATTCCCTAGGAAAAGCAATAAGTTAATCCTTTAAGGAACCTAAAAGATGACAGCCACAAGAACAGGATGTTAAATCTAACAACAAAAGTGACAGAAAACAACAATTACTTTTCCCTAATATCTCTTAAAATCAATGGACTCAATTCCCAAATAAAGAGGCATAGACAAACAGATTGTTTCAACAAACAGGACTCAATATTTTGCTGCTTACAGGAAATTCATCTCAGGGAAAAAGACAGGCACTACCTCAGAGTAAAATGCTGGCAATCAATTTTTCAAGCAAATAGTCTGAAGAAACAAGCTGCAGTAGCCTTTCCAATATCAAATAAACTAGACTTCCAACCCAAAGTTATCAAAAAGACAAGGAGAGGCACTTCATACTCATCAAAGGTAAAATCTTCCAAGATGAACTCNCAATCCTGAATATATATGCTCCAAATGCAAGGGCAGCCACATCCATTAAAGAAACTTTAGTAAAGCTTAAAGCACACATTGCTCCTCACACAATAATCGTGGGAGAATTCAACACCCCACTCTCATCAATGGACAGATCTTCGAAAAAGAAACTAAACAGAGACACATGGACACTAAGTTATGAAACAAATGGGTTTAACAGATATGGACAGAAGTTATGAAACAAATGGATTTAACAGATATCTACAGAACATTTTATCCTAAAACAAAAGGATATACATTCTTCTCAGCACCTCATGGTACCTTCTCCAAAATTGANCATATAATNGGNCACNAAACAGGTCTCAACAGATNCAAAAATATTGAAATTNTCCCATGCATCCTATCAGACCANCATGGTCTAANGCTGATCTTCAATAACAANATAAATAATAAAAAGCCAACATTCACTTGGAAATTGAACAAGGCCCTCCTCAATGATACCTTGGTCAAGGAAGAAATAAAGAAAGAAATTAAAGACTTTTTAGAGTTTAATGAAAATGAAGCCACAACATACCCAAACTTATGGGACACAATGAAAGCATTCATGAGAGTAAAACTCATAGCTCTGATTGCCTCCAAAAAGAAACTAGAGAAAGCATACACCAGAAGCTTGACAGCACACCTAAAAGCTCTAGAACATAAGGAAGCAAATTCACCCAAGAGGAGTAAATGAAATCAACCAAGTAGAAACAAAAAGAACTATTCAAACAATCAAACAAACCAGGAGCTGGTTCTTTCAAAAAATCAAGAATATAGATAAACCCTTAGCAAGACCCACTAGAGGGAACAGGGATAGCATCCTAATTTAAAAAATCAGAAATGAAAAGGGAGACATAACAGCAGACCCTGAGGAAATCCAAAGCATCATAAGATCCTTCTACAAAAGGCTATACTCAACAAAATTGGAAAACCTGGATGAAATGGACAAATTCCTATAGAGATACCAGATACCAAAGTTACATCAGGATCAGATTAATGACCTAAACAGCCCTATATCACCTAAAGAAATAGAAGCTGTCATTAATAGACTTCCAACCAAAAAAAGCCCAGGACCAGATGGGTTTAGTGCAGAGTTCTATCACACCTTTGAAGAAGACTTAATTCCAGTTCTTCTCAAACTATTCCAGAAAATAGAAACAGAAGGTATTCTACCCAATTCATTCTATGAAGCCACAATTACTCTGATACCTAAACCACACAAAGATCCAACAAAGAAAGAGATCTTCAGACCAATTTCCCTTATGAATATCGATGCAAAAATACTCAATAAATACTCGCAAAGAGAATCCAAGAACGCATCAAAACAATCATCCATCATGACCAAGTAGGCTTCATTCCAGGGATGCAGGGTTGGTTTTATATGCAAAAAATCCATCAATGTAATCCACTATATAAACAAACTCAAAGACAAAACCACATGATCATCTCATTACATGCTGAGAACGCATTTGAAAATATCCAACACCCATTCATTACAAAAGTCTTGGAAAGATCAGGAATTCAAGGCCCCTACCTAAACATAATAAAAGCAATGTACAGCAAACCAGTAGCCAACATCAAAGTTAATGGCAAGAAGCTGGAAGCAATCCCACTAAAATCAGGGTCTAGACAAGGCTGCCCACTTTCTCCCTACCTATTCAATATAGTACTTGAAGTCCTAGCCAGAGAAATCTGACAACAAAAGGAGATCAAGGGGATA